>NW_015388617.1:139567-148817 GCF_001527695.2 Protobothrops mucrosquamatus
GGGAACTATGGCCCCTTCATGACTCCTGGACTTCAACTCCCAGAATTCCTGAGCCAGCATGGGGGAACTATGGCCCCTTCATGACTCGTGGACTTCAACTCCCAGAATTCCTGAGCCAGCATGGCTCAGCTTGGAAACCTCTCCCTTTCCCCTCAGCGTGGCTGGCTCAGGAATTCTGGGAGTTGAAGTCCACGAGTCACAAAAGAGCCAAGGTTGCCTACCCCTGGCCTAGGCCTTCAGAGCAGGAGGTACAGAACCAGCCTCAGCTTTAGTTCTCCAGCTCATGGAAATTTAGCTGCAGGCCGTCCTCGACTTACAACAGTTCATTTAGCGACCGTTCCTGTGTCTGTGCTTGTGTGTGTGTGTGTGTGTGTGTGTGTGTGTGTGTGCGCGCGGCAGGAACAAAAAAGCAAATACAATCCTTGGCTGGATAAACACAGGCACAGAATCAAAACCTCGTGAAGTATTAGTACCGCTTTAGTAGTAGTAGTAGTAGTAGTAGTAGTAGTAGTAGTAGTAATAATAATAATAATAATAATAATAATAATAATAATAATAATAGTAATAAAGTTGGAAGGGACCTTGGAGGTCATCTAGTCCAACCCCCTGCTTTATAAAGCCTTCGTAAGGCCAACACCTGGAATCCTCCATGGGCACATTTACAGTTTTTTTTGTCGGCTAACATTTGTCTTCACTACCGGCAACAACTGTATTTCATCAGCCTCCCCGTCAGGTCACATCACCCTGGCTAAGTAAACGTTATTCCCTAGATTTATTCCCCTTGAAGCTCCACGGAGACTCTCAGGTTACGGCAATCGTTCCACCCGCCCCGGGTCTCGGCTCTTGATTGCCTGCAATCTGTCACTGCCTCTCGTCCGGGTCCCGTCACTGCTAGGAGCTAAAGATATTAAAAGGAGAGAAATCCCCAAGCGGCGTTTGCAAGATTTGCTGCTCTCCGGCCTGCTCTGGGCCTCTTTTTTCAATCTTGTTGAAAAACACCCGCTCCCTATCCATAAAGTGACCTCTTGTGCAGATAGGGCTGGCTACAGCCACGAGGAGGTCCGTGGGGGGAGTTTTAAATATGGCGCCGACTAATACATTAGGAAGAGGGGGACCACACTTGGAATACTGCCTCCAGTTTTGGTCACCACGATGTAGAAAAAGATGTTGAGACTCTGGAAAGAGTGCAGAGAAGAGCAGCAAAGATGATCAGGGGACTGGAGGCTAAAACATATAAGGAACGGTTTCCTGGAATTGTGTCTGTCTAGTTCAGGGATCTGCAACCTNAGAGAAGGACGAGGGGGGACATGATAGCAGTGTTCCAGTATCTCAGGGGTTGCCACAAAGAAGAGGGAGTCAAGCTACTCTCCAAAGCCCCTGAAGCAACGGATGGAAACTGACCAAGGAGAGAAGCAACCTGGAACTAAGGAGAAATTTCCTGACAGTGAGGACAATTAACCAGTGGAACAACCTGCCTCTAGAAGTTATGGGTGCTCCAATACTGGAGGTTTTTAAGAAGAGATTGGACAAGACTTTGTCTGAAATGGTATAGGGTCTCCTGCTTGAGCAGGCGGTTGGACTAGAAGACCTCCAAGGTACCTTCCAACTCTTGTTATTCTGTGAAATAACAGAAATTTCATTTCTGTAGAGTGTGCACAGTCTTATTGCGCTGAGGTAACTCAGGAGTAAATACAATAAACAGTGGTCTATATTAAATGGTGGTTTATATTACACTACACTTGGAATACTGCATCCAGTTTTGGTCACCAACGGGAAACGGACGAGAGAGAGAGAGAGAGAGAGAGAGAGAGAGACTCCAGCAAAGCCTTCCCTTTTAGACTCAGGCTCTTAAAGAGACACAGACCCTGCTTGCTCCTAAAGAGACACAGACACAGACCCTGCTGAGACATTCCTATCATTGCATCATCCACCTTACATTACATCAGCTGGTTAGCCTTTAAATCAGTGTTTCTCAACCTTGACAATTTTAAGTCATGTGGACTTCAACTCCCAGAATTCCACAGCCAGCATTGCTTGCTATGGAATTCTGGGAGTTGAAGTCCACATGCCTTAAAGTTGTCAAGGTTGAGAAACACTGATTTAAATCATTACCCTGACAATTTCTTTTGTGACTTTGGAATGAAGGTGGCACTCTGGTTGCGTGGCTCTGGGTTTACTGCAATGGGACTTGTGTGCAACAGGACTTTCCACAGCTCTGGATGCCTCTCCGTGATGCTTCAAATATTTTGGGCATCTGATGCCCCCCCAAAAGACCCTCCGGAGGGTATAAACATAGCTCTGATCTCTTGACCCTTGAAAGCAGCCGTGTCTTCTCTGTGGGATCGACTGACAGGGCTGCTTTAAAAAGCTGCTGTGCTCGCAGTTACAAGCCTGCCGTTTCCTTGTTCAGCGGTGGGAACGCGATGCACGAGACAGCAACGCTGGGCATGTTTTAGCGCTGAGGGGGAGGGAAGTTCATAATGTACTGTGTCTGTGAAAGCAATCAAAATTGTCTGGTGTGACCTCCTGTGAGAAGTATGTGCCAGCAGAAGAAGGAAAAAGTCTGGCTGGGGAGTCTTGGCATTGTAGCCCACACATTTTAAAGTTCCCAGTTTGAGAAACACTGATCTATAGGTGGTCCCCAAGTTGCAACAGTTCGTTTAGTAACCACTCACTAAAGGGCACTTTAAAAAGTGACCTTGTGACTATTTTTGACAGGGTTGTTGCAACGACCCCCATGATTACATGATCAAAATTCAGACGGTTGGCAACTGACTCGTATTTATGACAATGGCCACATCCTAAGATCTTGTGATTCCCCCTTTGCCACCTTCTGACAAGCCAAGCCGAGGGGGAAGCCAGATTCACTTAACAACCGTGTTCCTAACTTAACAACTGCAAGGATTCGCTTAAGCATCGTGGCAAGACAGGTCGTAAAACGGGGGTAAACCCGCTTAACCACCTATATATCGCTTCATAGTGTGAACCTTGTGAACTCTCAAGCTTCCTCCTCCCATTATGTATTCAAGATGGACAGGGATTAATAGTTATATGTCACTTATATGTAAAGGTTGTGGGTCTATACGTATGTTGTGTATAGTATGTTTAAATGTCTGTTATGTATGTGTACACTGTGAGAGCAAGCAACTAAATTTCATTTTTAATGTGTGCCATTGTGCCCACAGTAAAAAATGACAATAAAGGCTATCTATCTGTCTGTCTGTCTGTCTGTCTGTCTGTCTGTCTGTCTGTCTGTCTGTCTGTCTGTCTGTCTGTCTGTCTGTCTGTCTATCTATCTATCTATCTATCTATCTATCTATCTATCTATCTATCTATCTATCTATCTATCTATCAATCATTTCTGTATCTATTATCTATCTCTATCTCTATCTATCTATCTATCTATCTATCTATCTATCATCTATCTATCTATCTATCTATCTATCTATCTATCTATCTCTATCTCATCATCATAATCTATCCATCCATCTATCCATCCGTCCATCCATATCTATCTATCTATCTATCTGTCTGTCTGTCTGTATTTATTTATTATCTATCTCTATCTCATTATCTATCATATCTATCCATCCATCTATCCGTACATCCATATCTATCTATCTATCTATCTATCTATCTATCTATCTATCTATCTATCTATCTATCTATCTATCTATCTATCTTTATTATCTCTATCTCATCTATATTTATCTATCCATCCATCTATCCGTCCATCTATCTGTCTATCTATCTATCTATCTATCTATCTATCTATCTATCTATCTATCTATCTATCTATCTATCTATCTCGATCTATCTATCGATCATTTCTGTATCTATTATCTATCTCTATCTCATTATCTATCATATCTATCCATCCATCTATCCGTACATCCATATCTATCTATCTATCTATCTATCTATCTATCTATCTATCTATCTATCTATCTATCTATCTATCTATCTATCTATCTATCTGTATCTATTATCTATCTCTATCTCATCATCTATCATATCTATCTATCTATCCATCCATCCATCTATCTATCCGTCCATCTATCCATACATCCATATCTATCTATCTATCTATCTATCTATCTATCTATCTATCTATCTATCTATCTATCTATCTATCTATCTATCTATCTATCTATCTATCTATCTATCTTTATTTTCTATCTCTATCTCATCTATATTTATCTATCCATCCATCTATCCGTCTATCTATCTATCTATCTATCTGTCTGTCTGTCTGTCTGTCTGTCTGTCTGTCTATCTATCTATATCTCATCTATATTTATCTATCCATCCATCTATCCGTCCATCTATCTGTCTATCTCTATCTATCTATCTATCTATCTATCTATCTCGATCTATCTATCGATCATTTCTGTATCTATTATCTAGCTCTATCTCATCATCTATCATATCTATCCATCCATCCATTCATCTATCCGTACATCTGTACATCCATATCTATCTATCTATCTATCTATCTATCTATCTATCTATCTATCTATCTATCTATCTATCTATCTATCTATCTATCTATCTATCTATCTATCTATCTATCTAGTCTCTATGGCGGCTTTGCCCTGTGTTAAGGGCAAGACAGCTCAACCCACAAGGCCTCTAATAACAAGGCCCCTCACAAGATGCCCAGAATGGACGGCCTGGCATTGATAGCCAAATGCCAGGCAAAATGTCTGATCAAACAATCTGGTCTGCCCCCAGGAGAGCTCTGGCTTTGCCAGGCAGCGCAGGGAAACAGCAGCTGGCTAATAAGACTCTTCCATTAAACCCCTAACTAGAGCTTTTAAATGTCGGTTTTATGACACCCAAATTAAAAGGCTGGCCCTGGGCAACGGGCCCAGTTTGCAGGAGTCGGGCACGGTTCCCGGGGAAAGGCGGAGGGCGGGGATCACACCAGCTGGAAGGGCGAGCCGGCTGCTCAAAGGGTGATGCAGAAACAGAAGAGACCCCAGCGTAGGAAGCAGATCCAAATTCGGAATGTTGTTATTATATCGGAAAAATTAATCTCCAATAAGGATGACCACCTGCTCCGGCATTGGCAATTGAGCAACTGGAAGGGCGAAGGGCCAAGTGGATGGAGATGGTAAAACCTCCTCCTCCTAACAAAATGAAATCCAATGGTGAGAAAATTAAGATTTTACACTTAGGCAAGAAAAACCAAACGCACAGGTACAGAATAGGTGGTACCTGAGACTCAATAGTAGTAACTACGAGACGGATCTAGGAGTCCTAGTGGACAATCCCTTAGATATGAGCCAGCCGTGTGCTGCAGCTGCCAAAAAAGCCAACACAGTGCTAGGCTGCATTAACAGAGGTATAGAATCAAGATCACGTGAAGTATTAATACCACTTTACAATGCCTTGGTAAGGCCACGCTTGGAATATGGCATCCAGTTTTGGTCACCACGATGTAAAAAAGATGCTGAGACTCTAGAAAGAGGGCAGAGAATAGCAACAAAGATGATTAGGGGACTGGAGGCTAAAACATATAAGGAACAGCTGCTGGAATTGGGTATGTCTACTTTAATGAAGAGAAGGACGAGGGGGGACAGGATAGCTGTGTTCCAATATTTGAGGGGCTGCCCCAAAGAAGAGGGAGTCAAGCTATTCTCCAAAGCACCTGAAGGCAGGACAAGAAGCAACAGATGGGAAGTAATGAAGGAGAGAAGCAACCTAGAAATAAAGAGGAATTTCCTAACAGTGAGAACAATTAACCAGTGGAACGACTTGCCTCCAGAAGTTGCAGTTACTCCAACACTGGAGATTTTTAAGAAGAGACTGGACAGTCATTTGTCCGAAATGGTATAGGGTTTCCTGCCTGAGCAGGGGGTTGGACTAGAGCAGGGCTTTTCAACCAGTGGTACGGGTACCCCCTGTGGTACATGGGCACCTGGCAGGTGGTACGCAACCATCCTAGAAAAGTGGTAGCGGGGGAGGGGAATGAGCTGAACCGGAGGCAGCACCGCACAAGCCTGAGCGAGAGACGGCTGGAGCCGCAGGGCTGTCAGGGCTCAGTGGAAGTGCCAGGATCAGCGCCAGGCTCCAGCTGGAGCTCGGCGCTGATCCTGGTGCTTCTGCTGAGCCCTGAAGAAGCGCCGATCAGCTGGAATGTTGCGGCCTCTCCAGGCTCTTGTGATTTACATTCAGATGCTTGGCAACTGATTCGTATTTATGACGGTCACAGTGTCCCAGGGTCATGTGAAGTGACCAAAACCTGCTGCAACCACCCAGCAGACGGGGGGGGGGGGGAATAAAAACCAAACACCCCCCCCCACCCCACCCATGCTGCCAATCCTCAACAGAAATGCTCACAACAATGGAAACCTCGGACAGGAGGAAGAGCGCTGCCAGGCGGGCAGGCAGGTGTCTTGCTCGGCTGTGGCTTGGGGGGCACTTTTTTCAGTGCCATTGTAACTTCGAACAGTCACTAAGCGAACTGTTGTAAGTCGAGGACTACCTGTACTTCATCATTTTTTTCCTTTTTTTTGGGTCATCAAGTTTTTGACACCTTGCTAGGCGACTGGTGGTACACGGATATTGCCATATCCTAAAAGTGGTACAATGGGTGAAAAGGTTGAAAAGCCCTGGACTAGATGATTTCCGAGGTCTCTTTCAACTCTGCTTTTCTGCTATTCCTCCTCCTCCTCCAGCTCCTGGAAGGGATGGAAATGCTAACTCAGATGTTTGTTTCCTTTTTTGGCCAGCACAGGTCACTGCAGGGTGGACAACGGCCGTGTGGAAAAGGGTCCTAAGCCGTTTTTTTCAATGCCGTTGTAACTTACTAAGCGAACGGTTGCAAGTTGAAGACTGCCTGTGGTAAGAAGCTGGAAGCCCTCTACCAGCGGAGGGAATGGATCAATCAACCCACTAGTTTAAACATGCTTGGGAGATAAACACATAGGCATCATCTGACAAAGGTACAAATAAAACAAAGCAAAAATGAATAAAATATAAAAGTAGTAATTAGTAAAAAAAAATAATAAATCAAGGCCTTCGAAAGAAAGCAAAAAGCAAACAAACTCAAGGGGCACTTGGGTGTTTTTCTGCCGTCAGTTTTCTACGTTTCTGGGATCTTCAAGAGGTGGGAAAGTGCCCCAACTGGAAAAGGCCCCCAAACCTTTGTGCTTTATATGGTCCCACCCTCGTTTTGACCAGCTCGTCTGTCTAGAACAGGGCTTCTCAACCTTGACAGCTTGAAGACAGGTGGACTTCAACTCCCAGAATTCCCCAGCCAGCCATGGCTGGCTGGGGAATTCTGGGAGTTGAAGTCCACCTGTCTTCAAGCTGTCAAGGTTGAGAAGCCCTGGTTTAGAAGAAACCGCATTGCCAAGGGGAGATCTTCACCACTTCATCTGCTGCTTGAGTCTGATTTAAGGGGGGAGGCCAAGAATAATACAGCTCACGGACGGCGGTTGGAAAAAGCATATTTAGAAATATCTGAGGAATTCCTCTCCGGATATGGAATCATCTACAGTACAGGAAGAAACGGTGTGCTATCCTTGAGTTAGCTGATCTCTAGCTTCGGGGAGAAAAGGCTTCGGGCTCCAAATGGCTGCCCAGTGCCAGGAAGCAAATTAAAAAGACCCAAAAGGCCGGGCTAAAATGGTGGGTGGATGGGCAGCGAGATACGCAAGAAACCGCTTGACGGATCGTTTAAAATTTAATCAAGAGGAACAACCTCCATAGGCTGGAGAAAAGCCGACGTCGAAGAGAGGCATCTTAATTAGGAGATGGCGAAAAGAAAGGGAAGGAGTCAGATGTCTCGACAGAAGAGAAATTTTATTTTTTTAAAAAAAAAATCTATCTATCTTATCTATCTATCTATCTATCTATCTATCTATCTATCTATCTATCTATCTATCTATCTATCTATCTATCTATCTAATCTACCATCTCTCCCTCTCTATCCATCCATATATCCTTCTACCTATTCCTTTATATATTGCTCTCTTTCTCTCTCCATCCATGTATCCCTCTATTCATTCATCCATCCATCCATCCATCCCTTTCTCACTATCATCTCTCTTTCTCTCTCGCCATACACACATGTCTCTACCTATTCCTTTATCTATTCCTTCCTTCCTTCCTTCCTCTTCTTTCTTTCTTTCTCTCTCTCTCTCCATCTTTGTATCCCTCTATTCATCCATCCATCCATTCCTTTCTCACTATCATCTCTTTCTCTCTTGCCATACACACATGTCTCTACCTATTCCTTTATCTATTCCTTCCCTCCTTCCTTCCTTCCTTCCTCTTCTTTCTTTCTTTCTTTCTCTTTCTCTCTCTCTCCATCTTTGTATCCCTCTATTCATTCATCCATCCATCCATCCCTTTCTCACTATCATCTCTCTTTCTCTCTCGCCATACACACATGTCTCTACCTATTCCTTTATCTATTCCTTCCTTCCTTCTTCTTTCTTTCTTTCTCTCTCTCTCTCTCTCTCCATCTTTGTATCCCTCTATTCATTCATCCATCCAGCCATCCATTCCTTTCTCACTATCATCTCTTTCTCTCTCGCCAAACACACATGTCTCTACCTATTCCTTTATCTATTCCTTCCTTCCTTCCTTCCTTCCTTCCTCTTCTTTCTTTCTTTCTCTCTCTCTCTCCATCTTTGTATCCCTCTATTCATCCATCCATCCATTCCTTTCTCACTATCATCTCTTTCTCTCTTGCCATACACACGTCTCTACCTATTCCTTTATCTATTCCTTCCTTCCCTCCTTCCTTCCTTCCTCTTCTTTCTTTCTTTCTTTCTTTCTTTCTTTCTTTCTTTCTTTCTTTCTTTCTCTTTCTTTCTTTCTTTCTCTTTCTCTCTCTCTCCATCTTTGTATCCCTCTATTCATTCATCCATCCAGCCATCCATTCCTTTCTCTCTATCATCTCTTTCTCTCTCGCCATACATACATGTCTCTACCTATTCCTTTATCTATTTCTTCCTTCCTTCCTCTTCTTTCTTTCTTTCTTTCTTTCTTTCTTTCTTTCTTTCTTTCTTTCTTTCTTTCTTCTCTCTCTCTCTCTCTCTCCATCCTTGTATCCCTCTATCTATTCACCTA
The DNA here is from genome assembly GCF_001527695.2 of Protobothrops mucrosquamatus. Taxonomy (NCBI): domain Eukaryota; kingdom Metazoa; phylum Chordata; class Lepidosauria; order Squamata; family Viperidae; genus Protobothrops; species Protobothrops mucrosquamatus. The sequence goes on from NW_015388617.1 coordinate 148,655, forward strand.
TCTATCCTATCCTATCCTACTCTACCCCTTAAAACTTTTAAAAAAGAAACATAAAAGCTAACACAAACTACTATAAACTAAGAAAGAAAGAAAAAAGGAAGAAATCAGAGGAAAAAGCTAAACGTGCAAGAAAAGGGGAAAAAGTAGAAAAGAAAGAAAAAAG
>NW_015388617.1:150196-153501 GCF_001527695.2 Protobothrops mucrosquamatus
TCTCTCCATCCTTGTATCCCTCTATCTATTCACCTATCTATCCTATCCTATCCTACTCTACCCCTTAAAACTTTTAAAAAAGAAACATAAAAGCTAACACAAACTACTATAAACTAAGAAAGAAAGAAAAAAGGAAGAAATCAGAGGAAAAAGCTAAACGTGCAAGAAAAGGGGAAAAAGTAGAAAAGAAAGAAAAAAGCTACAAAAAAAGCAGCTACCCATGTGCACCACTCAGGTGACCCCCAAGGACACAGATAAGTCTCCAAGTGGCCACAACGACTCTCTAAAAAAAAAAAAAAAGGCAAATGACCAGCTGTCTGCAAGGAGTATAAATCCTTCCATTCCCCCACCCTCCAGTCAGAGCTGAAGAAGCTTCTAGGATGAGAAGCGAAACGTCTTCCAAGGAAAAGAAAAAAGTCCACTTGTGAAAAAGCACCTTTGGGTCAACTACGACCTGGATGACTGAGAACAGACATTCCCCAATGGAATGAGTCCTTACCTGGTGGAAGATCAGAGCTTGGCTGATGTAGCCCCAGCTGCTGCTGGGAGACAGGTAATGGAGGGCCACCAGCAGGACGACCATGAAGGCCACACTGGCCGAAGCGTAGATGGGACTGATGAGGAATACCATCACGACACAGCCGGCAATGCCCAGCACACAGGTGTGCCACGTGAAATACTTGAAGGTGGGCCTGGGGAAGGAAAGCAGGTTAACAGGTTAGGACGCCTGGAATCTCTTTGGGGAGAGATGCTCTTCTTTGGGGGAGCGATGCCAAGGTCCTGAACTACAGCTCCCAAGACCCCCAGGAGGAGGAGCAGATGGGAGTTGCACTTCCACACAAAAGCTGCATTCACACAACCGGCTTCCTCCGCCTGCTGAATGCATCCCTGAGAACAGGGGTCTTCAAACATGGCCCTTTTATGACTTGTGGACTTCAACTCCCAGAATTCCTGGCTGAGGAATTCTGGGAGTCGAAGTCCACAAGTCATAAAAGGGCCAAGTTTGAGGACCCCCGCCTTAGAACATAGGCTAATAAGGAGAAGTTATCTTGGAGGCCATCTAGTCCAACCCCCTGCACAAGCAGGAGACTCTATACCATTTCAGACAGTCCAGTCTCTTCTTAAAAACCTCTAGTGATGGAGCACCCACAACTTCTGGTGGCAAGCGGTTCCACTGGTTAATTGTTCTCACTGCCAGGAAATTCCTCCTTAGTTCTAGGCTGGTTCTTTCCTTGATTAAGTTTCCATCCGTTGCTTCCTGTCCTGCCTTCAGGTGATAGGTCAACCCCCCTGTTCTCTGGGGCACCCCCTGAAGCACTGGAAGACTGCTACAGGCAGTCCTCAACTTACGACCACAATAAAGCCCACAATTTCCACTGCTAAGCAAGATGGTTGTTAAGTGAGTTTTGCCCCACTTGATGACCTTTCTTGCCACCCCTGAGTGGTGGTAAGTTGAGGACTACCAGTAGGATAGCACAGGCTTAAAACTTTGCAATTTTATGACGAGACGGGACTCTCCACGTCCCCCACACCCCAGACCTATTGTGGCTGGTGCACCGGACAGATCATTAACAACCAAAATCCTGAGCAGGGGGTTGGACTAGATGACCTCCAAGGTCCCTTCCAACTTTATTATTATTATTATTATTATTATTATTATTATTATTATTATTATTATTATTATTATTATTATTATTATTGATCATCACACAGTCAGCTAGATGTTCAGACTGGATTTGGCATTTTTGTCTACCTATCGAGTCCTTCCCAAGGACCTGGGATGGGCAGATGTGGATGTTTGATGTTATTACAGATCTCGTCGCAGGATGGAGGCAGTTCCTAGTAAGGCCGCCTTTTGCAATTGACTAATGGCGAATTTGTCAATGCCGATGATCGTGTCCAAGTGGTGCTCCAGTTGTTTTGGGATGGCACCCAAGGCGCCTATTACTATTGGTACTACCCTTGCTTGCCTTTGCCACAGTCTTTCTATTTCTATTTGTAGGTCTTTGTATTTTGTTATCTTCTCCAGTTCTTTCTCATCTATTCTGTTGTCTCCAGGCACTGCCACGTCCACTATCCAGACTTGTTTGTCTTTCTTATCGACAATTGTTAAGTCCGGGGTGTTACGTTGCAGGTGCTTGTCTGTTTGAATTCTGAAGTCCCAGAGTAGTTTAATTTTATCATTTTCTATGACTTTCTCTATTTTATGATCCCACCAGTTCTTGCTTACAGGCAAATGATATTTCTTGCAGATCTTCCAATGCACCATTGTTGCTACTTTGTCATGCCGCTGCTTGTAGTCAGTCTGTATTATTATTATTATTATTATTATTATTATTATTATTATTATTATTATTATTATTATTATTATTATTATTATTATTACTACTACTCCTACTACTACTACTACTTCTACTACTACTACTACTACTATTATTAAAATCTGTCTGGGGTGGAATTCCAAGCCGGGTTACAGGAAATAATAGTCTTTATTTAGGCTTCAACCGGCAGCATCCCAGAAGACTGGAAGTTGGTTAATCATCTTTCAAGACAACAAATACAAAATACATAACTTTCCCCCAGTGGAACGATTAAGGCCGTGCGGCACACTCATCTCTAACCACAAAGTACTTGTGTTGAAAAGGGATTTCGGGACTGCCGTTTCCCCAGGCTACCCTACGCATCCAAAATGAATGAATGGCCGCAGGAGAGAGAAAAATAAATAAATCTTTTGCATATACATTTTTATCACGGACTTCTTCCCTTTCCCTGCCAAACCCATGACGCCGTGGAGTGCCTGGAATTTTGCACTTGGGAATGTTGGCAAAAATTCATCAGACGCTGCGTGACTCGGGTTGAGGATACGGGGATAGGAAACGGAGAGATCTCATCTTAAGGAGAGCCCGTTTGGTTTCCTTGGTGAAGGCACCAGGTTAAAAAGCAAGAAGCTGTGAGTTCTAGTCCCGACTTAGGCATGATAGTAAACTGGATGATTCTGGGCCAATCACCAGGAGACAGGGAATTCTAGTCTCATCTTGGGCATGAAAACTCCTGGATGGCATGGGCCAATCACCAGGAGATGGGGAGTTCTAGTCCCGCCTTAGGCATGAAAGCCAACTGGGTGACTCTGGGCCAATCACCAGGAGACGGTGAGTTCTAGTCCCGCCTTAGGCATGAAAGCCAATTGGGTGACTCTGGGCCAATCACCAGGAGACGGTGAGTTCTAGTCCCGCCTTAGGCATGAAAGCCAACTGGGTGACTTTGGGCCAATCACCAGGAGACGGTGAGTTCTAGTCCCGCCTTAG
>NW_015388617.1:154150-157163 GCF_001527695.2 Protobothrops mucrosquamatus
GGCCAATCACCAGGAGACGGTGAGTTCTAGTCCCGCCTTAGGCATGAAAGCCAACTGGGTGACTTTGGGCCAATCACCAGGAGACGGTGAGTTCTAGTCCCGCTTTAAGCATGAAAGCCAACTGGGTGACTTTGGGCCAATCATCAGGAGACGGGGAGTTCTAGTCCCGCCTTAGGCATGAAAGCCAACTGGGTGACTTTGGGCCAATCACCAGGAGATGGGGAGTTCTAGTCCCACTTTAAGACATGATAGCCAGTTGAGTGACTCTGGGCCAGTCCTTCTCTCACAGCCCAACCCACCTCACAGGGTTGTTTTTTGTGGGGAAAATAGGAGGAGGAAAGTGTATTGCATATGTTCACTGCCTTGAATTATTTGGAAAAACAATCAAGGCAGAATGCAAACAAATCAGTAAATATCGCCGGTAAAGATACACACACACACACACACACAACCTCCTGACAAACAGCAGGGCTCTTTTGTTTCAAAGGAATGAACATATTGTGAAGCCAAATGCCACCCAGGAGCCACACCTTACAACAACAAGTGGTAGGAAAAAGAACCCTACCGACGAAAGGCACTTTTTAATAGCACAACTCCTCTGACACAAACCCCCCCCAGATTGCAAAGCCAGAGTACGCATCATTTGTACAAGGGCACGAAATGCATTCGCACGCCCGTAGAACTATTGTGTTCAGAACAGCGAACCACAAACAGGGAAGAACGCTGAACGGAGGGAAGGACACTCACAACAGACTTGCAACGGTTCATTTAGTGACCCAGGCTACAACGGGAGCGAAACAAGTGACCTGTGACCGCTTTTCACCCTTAATGCCCGTTGCAGCATCTCCGCGGTCACGTGACCAGAATTCAGACGCTTGGCGACCGACTCATACTTAGGACGGTTGCAGCGTCCCGGGGTCAGGGGATCCCCTTTTGGCGACCGTCTGACAAGCAAAGTCAACGGGGAAGCCGGGTTGACTTAACAACCGTGTTCCCAACTTAACCACCGCCGTGATTCACTTAACGACGGTGGCCAGTAAGGTCGCAAAATGGGGCACAACTCACAACAACCGTCTCACATAGCAGTGGAAATTTTGGCCTCAACTCTAGTCTAATATGCCTCTCTTAAACCGATGGAGCAACAAAATGAGAAAACGTACAGGCGAACGCCGGACCGAGTGAGAAACATCGGCTCCCAAAATATATTTTAATGTCTTCTTTCTTTCGTCCCAACCCTGTTTCCTCCCCCCCCCCAAAGTTGCTTATCTGTCTAACAACTAGAACACAAGTCTCACATTATCCTTCTGTAATAAACGGAGCTGGGTGATCTGGGAAGAAGGGTTGGCATCGCCGGCGCTGACCGGAGATGGCGCAGAAATAATTTGCGTGTTTTTAATTCCAATTCTGGTTTTTAATTTCCAGTTGCAGGGGAGGACGAGGGGGGGCAACGAGCGGAAAACGGCCATCAATCCTGTGCCGAGGGGGCAGCTTATGGTCAGGCAGGGCCCGTTCGGCAACTTAATTAAATTGTTCTCATCTAACCCGCTGTCTTATCTCAAATTGCGAAGGAAGATTTAAAAAAGGAGCCGGGGTCTTTGTGGCTCGCTTGATCGCTGGCGCTCCCTTTGCCAGCTTCTCCGAGTGGAGGGCACCAAGCGGGAGGGGGAGAAGAGACGTGTCGGAAACACAAACGGCGCTTAAGTGTGTAATCGATCAGTGTTAAGCCGTGACGCGCAGCTGGGATTCAGAGGGGGGCGAGGCCGACTTTGCATCAAGGTTCTCGCACGTACAAGTGGTCCTCGTCTTACAACGGTTCGTTTAGTGACTGGAAAAAGTGCCGTGTTTCGCACTTGCCACCGGCACAGCAGCTCCGTGGCCACGTGATCCAAAATTCAGATGCTCGGCAACTGGCTCGTATTTAGGACGGTTTGCGGTGTCCCCGGGCATCCAAATGTAAACCACGTCACCGTGATGAAGCCGCCAATGTCGTAAGCGAGAAAAATGGTCTTAAGTCAATTTCTTCAATGCCGTTGCTCACTTGGAACGGGGTTAACTAAAACAATTGTTGTTAAGTCGAGGACTACCTGTAAACTTAAGCTGCTCCATTTTCTTAGCATCTTCAGGGGGGAGATCCCCCACTGTGCATCTTACCAAGAAGTAGGCTGTGATCTATTTTATCAAATGCCTAATAATAATAATAATAATAATAATAATAATAATAGTAACAACAACAACAACAACAACAAAAACAAAGTTGGAAGAGACCTTGGAGGTCATCTAGTCCAACCCCCTGCTCAGACAGGAAACCCTATACCATTTCAGACAAATGGCTGTCCAGTGTCTTCTTAAAAACTTCCAGTGTTGGAGCACCCACAGCTTCTGGAGGCAGGTTGTTCCACTGGTTAATTGTTCTGTCAGGAAGTTTCTCCTTAGTTCCAGGTTGCTTCTCTCCTTGATTCGTTTCCATCCGTTGCTTCTTGTCCTGCCTTCAGGCACCTTGGAGAATAGCTTGACTCCCTCTTCTTTGGGGCAGCCCCTGAGAGACTGGAACACGGCTATCATGTCACCCCTGGTCCTTCTTTTCATTAGACTAGAGATTCCCAATTCCAGCAACCGTTCCTTATATGTTTTAGTCACCCTCGACTTACAACAGATCATTTGGCGACCGATGGGACTTTCAACGCGCCACTGGAAAAAAAAAGTGATTTACGACCTTTTTTCACACTTACAACCACTGCAGCATCCCTGTAGTCACGTGATCAAAATCCAGAAGCTTGGCCATTGTCTCATATTTATGACGGTCGCAGTGTCCCAGGGTCACTTGATCCCCTTTTGTGACCTTCTGACGAGCAAATTCAGCGGGGAAGCCAGGTTCACCTAACAACCGTGTTACTAAGCGAACAGCTGCAGGGATTCACTTCACAACAGTGGCATGAAAGGTTGTAAGGAGGGGTCAAAATTCACTTAGTAAATGTCTTGCTTAGCAACGGACATTTTGGGCTCAATTGTGGTC
>NW_015388617.1:157526-171676 GCF_001527695.2 Protobothrops mucrosquamatus
CTTGGTCCGCTGATTCAGTCATTATGTCAAAGAAGGGAATAAGGTTTGTTTGGCGTGAGGGGGAAGATTCGTTCTCCGAGTTTGTGGGGTGGTTTCCGAACATTTCGTTACCAGGCTAGGCAACATCTTCAGCGGAGTTTAGGGGATGTCGGTGTCCTTTTGTTGATAAGGGCTTCGGGTGTGGGTCTGTCGAGTCAGGATCTTGTGATGAGTCAGGTGTGAGTCATCAGAGATGAGCTTCTGATGGGTCTTGTGAAGGGGAGGATACATAAGGTCAGGGTCTTTGGGAAGTGAAGTGCTGGTTATGGGGGCTTGCACGGGATGGCTGAGGGTTGGTGCCATCCCTGGTTGGCTGTGCGGTGGATTTGGATCCTGAGGGTTTCGTAGGCTGGGTGTAGGTCAAGGTATCTGTGGATGGAATTGCTTGTGGGGTGCCAGGCTTCGATGAACACAACCTGTTTGTTTGGCATGACCTCCTTTTAACAAACTCAGGCTGGCTACTCATACATTTCTAGGAAAAGAGCTGATGTGGTTCCCATCTTCAAAAAAGTGAGGGGGGGGGAAGCAGACCCAGGAAATTACAGACCAATCAGCCTAACATCAATACCTGGGAACATACTGGAGAAGATAATCAAAAAACAGATCTGTGAACACCTAGACACCTATAAAGTTATAACTAAAAGCCAGCATGGGTTTGTGAAAAACAGATCATGCCAAACCAATCTTATTTCGATAAAGTGATTAAATTGGTAGACCAGCAAAACGCTGTGGACATACTAGACATAGTAGACTTCAGGAAGGCCTTCGACAAAATAGACCACAACCCACTTCTTGGTAAGCTAGAAAAATGTGGGATAGGCAGCATCAACACCAGATGGATTTGTAACTGGCTGACAAACCGTACTCAACGAGTAGACCTCAATGGTACTACGTCCACACGGAGAGAAGTAAGCAGTGGGGTACCATAACGTTCCGTCTTAGGCTCAGTACTCTTCAATATCTTCATCAAAGACTTAGGTGAGGGAATAGAAGGGGAACTCATCAAATTTACAGATGACACTAAGCTGGCAGGAATAACCAACACCCCAGATGATAGGCTCAAGATCCAGAGGGATCTCAACAGACTTGAACACTGGGCCCTATCTAACAAAATGAAATTCAACGTACAGAAGGTAAAGTTGTACACTTAGGCAAGAAAAACCAAAGATACATGTATAGATTAGGTGAAACCTGGCTTTATAGCAGTAACTGTGAGAGGGATCTTGGAGTCCTAGTGCACAATCACTTAAATAGGAGCCAGCCGTGTGCTGCAGCTGCCAAAAAAGCCAACACAGTGCTAGGCTGCATTAACAGAGGGATAGATTCAAGATCAGGTGAAGTGTTAATACCACTTTACAATGCCTTGGTAAGGCCACACTTGGAATCCTGCATCCAGTTTCGGTCACCATAACGTAAAAAAGATGTTGAGACTCTAGAAAGAGTGCAGAGAAGAGCAATAAGGTGATTAGGGGACTGGAGGCTAAAACATATAAGGAACGGCTGCTGGAATTGGGTATGTCCAGTTTAATGAAGAGAAGGACGAGGGAGGACATGATAGCAATGTTCCAATATCTCAGGGGCTGCACCAAAGAAGAGGGAGTCAAGCTATTCTCCAAAGCACCTGAAGGCTAAACAAGGAACAATGCATGGAAACTGGTCAACCTCGAAATAAGAAATAAAGATAAATTTTCTGACAGTGAGAACAATCAACCAGTGGAGCAGAAGTTGCCTTCAGAAGTTGTGGGTGCTTCATCACTGGAGGCTTTCAAAAGAGGGACTGGAGAGCCAATTGTCAGAAATGGTGTGGGATTCTCTTGCTTGAGCAGGAGGTTGGACTAGATGACCTACAAGGTCCCTTCTGACTCTGTAATTCTTGTGAGTTTTATCCCAATGTACAACCTTTCTTGCCACCCTTGTTAAGTGAATCACTGCAGTTGTTAAGCTAGACACACGGTTGTTAAGTGAATCTGGCTTCCCCATGGACTTTGCTTGTCGGAAGGTCGCAAAAAGGGGACCCCGGGACACTGTGATCGTCATAAATATGAGTCAGTTGCCAAGCATTTTAATTTTGATCACATGACCATGGCGCTGTTGGAGCGTTCGTAAGTGTGAAAAACGGTCACAAATCGCTTTTTCCAGTGCCGTTGCAACTTTGAACGGTCACTAAATGAACCGTTGTAAGTCAAGGACTACCTGTATTAAAGCTGGCGTGCCCTGGAAGTGATATTTTCGCCTCCTTTCCTTCCTTGCCCCCATTTCAAGCACCAAAGTATAGTTCCAAGCCACCCTTTTCTCTCCGACAGCCCCACAAGCCTGCAAACTGGCTAATTATCAATTAGCAGCTCCTTAGAAATCAGGATGTTGAGAATTTCGTTCGGAAATCCGGAGAGGAACTGGAAATGACAGGCCCTCGACAGCTATTTTTCACATCCCTCTGGAAAGGACGTCTTGAGAATGCAGATTTTCCTCTCCGCCAAGGGCCAGACAATCTTAGGCTTGTGAAAAGAGCAATCTTAACGGACACTTGAAATTTTCTTGCTGTTTGAGAGTCTGTTCAGCTTTCGGGAAGCGCCGGACAAAGCTAACATTGCAGTCCGAGGCTGCGTCAACCGAGGGACGGAATCAGGATCAGGAGAAGTGTGAATACCACTTTGCAATGCCTTGGTAAGGCCACACTTGGAGTACGGCGTCCAGTTTTGGTCACCACGATGTAAAATACGGTAGATGTTGAGATTAGGACAAGAAACAATGGTTGGAAAAGGATCCAGGAGAGAAGCAACCTGGATTTAAGGAGAAACTTCCTGACAGTGAGGACAATTAACCAGTGGAACAGCTTGCCTCCAGAAATCGTGGGCGTTCCATCACTGGAGATTTTTAAGAAGAGATTAGACCAGTGGTTCTCAACCTATGGGTCGCGACCCCATTTGGGGTCGATCGACCATTTCACGGAGGTCGCCAAGCAAGGCTGTCCGCCATTTTTTCCCCCTTTTCCGGCGGGTGCCTTACCTCCCTTGGGCTGGGCCAGCTGGTGGTCGGCCTGCTCCGTCTCTGCCGCTTGCCAGCTATGCCTCGGCCGGCGCAGGGGGCGGAACCACGCATGCACAGCGCTCCCGGGCAGGGAAAGTCCTCGACTTACGACCGGTTGGGTAGTCCTCGACTTACGACCGGTTTAGTCGTCGACTTACGACCAGTTTAGTCCTCGACTTACGACCGGTTGGGGGTCGCGGCATTAAAAAGGTTGAGAACCACTGGATTAGACATTCACCTGAGACGGTATAGGTCAGTGGTGGCGAACCTATGGCACGGGTGCCAGAGGCGGCACTCAGAGCCCTCTCTGTGGGCACGCGCACCGTCGCCCCAGTCCTAGGCCTTCAACTGGGTTTTATAAAACCTTTTCGCTTTAGGCCTCCGCCGCTGTGTGCAAAAAAAAAAAAAGGTTCAATCAATCAGTCAATTTCAGCTTCTCGCGGGGAAAAAAGAGATCTCGCAAAGTTGGAATTGATTGATTGAACTTTTTAGTTTAGCCACGCCCACGCAATGGGCCACACCCACCCAATTGGCCACACCCACCCGGCATCCAACGATGCATAAGTGGGTTTTGGGTTGCAGTTTGGGCACTCGGTCTCTAAAAGGTTCGCCATCATTGGTATAGGTTCTCCTGCTTGAACAGGGGGCTGGACTAGACGACCTCCAAGGTCCCTTCCAGATAAGGGGATGGTTGTTAAAAGTGTGAAAAACGGTCATAAGCCCATTTTTTTTCCCATGCCGGTCACTAAATGAACTGTTGTAAGTTAAGGACTACCTTTATAGGCCAGATTTAGGGAAAAAAAATAGTTCAGATAGCTGCTGTCCAGGGTGCTGAAAAGCAAAGTTTGGGATGACCTCAAAGTTCGGACTCTGAGGGAGACAGCAGGATGACAACCTCATTGTGTTGTGTCCTGGTCACAAGCCAGGCGTCCAATTTGCGAAGAGAGAAAATGATTTAAACCTCACAGTAGTTTTACGTTGAGCTTTGTTGGGACAACTGAAGCTGCACGGTGATGGATGGGGCACCAGCTAAGAATGACGGCCTTTCCGGAGTTGCAGACTTCCTAGCAAAGGCTTCGTAGGCATGTAGCTGAACGTTGCTGTCCTCTTAACTTAATTCAGGGTTGGACTTGATGGTCTCTGATAGCCCCTCGCATTTTAGGATTCTGAGGCTGAAACACATACAACATACAGGTTTCAAATCTTGAACTCCTTGCTCTAGGCCAGGGGTCTCCAAACCTTGGCAACTTTAAGACTTGTGGACTTCAACGCCCAGAATTCCCCAGCCAGCCATGCTGGCTCAGGAATTCTGGGAGTTGAAGTCCACGAGTCATAAAAGAGCCAAGGTTGCCTACCCCTGGCTCAAGGAATGTGGCAAGCAAGGTCGTAAAATGGGGCAAAAGCTCACTTAACAAATCTTCTCACTTCGCAAACATAAATTCCGGGCTCCACTGTGGTCGTAAGTTGGGGACTACCTGGAGAGGCAAGCACAGAGACCCCTGCTTTGATCACTCTGCCACAAAGTTGCTGGGTACGGCTGCCGCACAACTGCCTTGCACAATGGTGCCCAGCCCACGTTCAATCTGCCACAGGATACAATAGAGGAGGGGAAAGGGTGGTCACCCAGCTCGCTCTGATACTCCAGAGATACTCAGCCTGCCTGCGGTAGCCTCTTGCTGCAGTGGCGCTGGGCGCAGTTCATCAAGGCCCTTCGTTGTGATTTACAGAGCGTGCCCACAATATAATCACAACTCGGCAACAATGCACCAAACAGATTTACTTCTCTTGAGCAAATACATCTCTGAGTAATTCATGACCCAACGGGGCGCCAGCTCGCAACTCATCCGCGGCCCTCCAAACCAATAGGCAGGGACTTGACAACTGCTCTGCCCAAAGGGACCGGCACTCGGGAGGGTTCTGGCGGTGCCCGTCCAATGGGAGGGCGGGAACCTGCGCTGCATCAATCTGGCGCCCAATCCGATGTCTAAGCTGGAGAGACGCCGTCCCGAGCCTGCAATTCACCCGTTTAAGTGACGGGCTCGGAGTTTATACAAACTGAGATTTACAGCTTCTAAGCAACTTCTTGGCGGAGGTGCTTCAGCTCATTGAAAAATAGAGCTACTGGCTGTAAACATTTCATTACCCGCATTGTGGCCGGTGTATAGGTAAGCCAAAGGCGCCATAAATCAATGCCAAACGATATCTCCGCCGAGGACACGGAGATGCCGCGCAAAGGTTCCCCCAGAGACCTGGTCCGAGTTTTTGCCTGGTTTCCCCTTGGCTGCTTCCCCGTTTCTTCAGCTCCGTAATGGGACGCGAGGATGACCTTGGGAGACGGGGCCAAGAGATTCAACCAAGGGAATCATCAGATAAAAGGCCACGTAGCCCTCAGCTGGGCAGCGGGTGGGGCAAGAGGCTCCGGAGAGACCCTCATTTGGGCTGGAAAGGGGATGGGTAATGGAATAACCGAGGAACAGAGTTGGAAGGGACCTTGGAGGTCATCTAGTCCAACCCCCTGCTCAAGCAGGAAACCCTACAACTATTTCAGACAAATGGCTGTCCAGTCTCTTCTTAAAAACTTCCAGTGTTGGAGCATTCACAACTTTTGGAGACAAGCTATTCTACTGATTAATTGTTCTCACTGTCAGGAAATTTCTCCTTAGTTCTAGGTTGCTTCTCTCCTGGATTGGTTTCCATCCGATGCTTCTTGTCCTGCCTTCAGGCGCTTTGGAGAAGAGCTTGACCCCCCCTCTTCTTTGTGGCAGCCCCTCCAATACAGGAAGACTGCTATCATGTCACCCCTAGCCCTTAACAGAATAACAGAGTTGGAAGGGGACTTGGAGGTCTTCTAGTCCAGCCCTCTTGCTCAAGCAAGAGACTTTATACCATTTCAGACAAATGGCTGTCCAATCTCTTCTTAAAAGCCTCCAGTGATGGAGCACCCACAACTTCTGAAGGCAAGCCGTTCCACTGGCTAATTGTCCTCACTGTTAGGAAATGGAAGTTGAATGGAAGAGGGGAATAGTAGCAGTATAACAGAGTTGGGAGGGACCTTGGAGGTCTTCTAGTCCAACCCCCTGATCAGGCAGGAAACCCTATACCATTTCAGACAAAGGGCTGTCCAGTCTCTTCTTAAAAACTTCCAGTGTTGGAGCATTCACCGCTTCTGGAGGCAGGTTGTTCCACTGGTTAATTGTTCTCACTGTCAGGAAATTCCTCCTTAGTTCCAGGTTGCTTCTCTCCTTGGTTAGTTTCTATCCGTTGCTTCTTGTCCTGCCTTCCGGCGCTTTGGAGGATGGGTTGATCCCCTCTTCTTTGGGGCAGCCCGTCAAATGCTGGAAGACTGCTATCAGGTCACCCCTAGTCCTTTTTTTTTCATTGAACTATTCAAGAAGATGAGAAGGGTAAGCAGAGTTCTTTCAGAGTTGCCAAGATTCCTTCAATGGAGCCTTACAATAAAATAGAATTAATTCACCTCGGTGTGTTCATCTGACAAGGCTGACATGCTCCCATCATCCCCTCTCGTTACAGGTAAGTTCTCAACTTACAATCCTCCGTTCAGTGACCGTTCAAGGTGACAACAGCCCTGGGAGAAAAAAAGTGACATACGACCATGTTTCACCCTTACGACTGTCGCAGCATCCCCAGGGTCACGCAATCCAAATTTAGACGCCTGGCAACGGACTCGTGTTTACGACGGTCGCCGTGTCCCCCCCCCGGGGTCATGTGATTTGCTTTTGCGACCTTCCGATGCGCAAAGTTCAACCGGGGGGGGGGAGAAGCTGGATTTGCTGAACGCCCGTGTGGCTGACGTTAACGCCTGCCGCGATTCACTTAACAACGATGGCCGGAACGGTTGCAAAACAGAGCCAAACTCATTGAACGGCCGTTTTGCTTAGCAACGGAAATCTTGGGCTCCCTTGTGGCCACACGCTGAGGACCACCTGTAAAGAACGGAGCCACCCAGGGTGGGAAGGAAGAGGAGTGACCCACAGGTCATCCTTGCAATGGGGTCTCCCTTCTAGGACGGGGGTCCATGTGCAGGCTCCCCTTGGATTTTTCTATCCTCGTCTTGGGTATGTCTAGTTTAATGAAGAGAAGAAGTAGGGGTGACTTGATAGCAGTCTTCCAGTATCTCAGGGGCTGCCCCAAAGAAGAGGGAGTCAAGCTATTCTCCAAAGCCCCTGAAGGCAGGACAAGAAGCAACGGATGGAAACTCATCAAGGAGAGAAGCAACCTAGAACTAAGGAGAAACTTCCTCACAGTTAGAACAATTAACCAGTGGAACCACCTGCCTCCAGAAGCGGTGAATGCTCCAACACTGGAAGTTTTTAAGAAGAGACTGGACAGCCATTTGTCTGAAATGATATAGGGTTTTCTGCCTGCGCAAGGAGTTGGACTAGATGACCACCAAGGTCCCTTCCAACTTTATTATTATTAAGGAAACGCTACCGCTGATGGGTTATTACGTGGGATGGCGTTTTGTTCCTTTGGGGGGGACGGGTGGGGCGTTCCCATGGGGCGGCAAGGCTCTGTCGCTCTGTGTGAAGGGCTGTCAGACCCCCCCCCTTCCCCGCCGCGTTCCCCAACAGAAAAAAAAAAAAAAGCCACCCACCAGTTCTGGAAAGGGGACCATAATAGAACTTAATCATAACAGCTATTAGCTGGGCCGAACGGCTACAATTACGATCTCAAGCAGCAACGTTTTTTCTCTCCCCACACCGCTTCCACACTCCGTTAATGCATCCAGCTGGGATAATGGCTCCAAGCTTCCTTGGCAACGGGAGTGGGGGGTCTCCCGAGTCCACCCTCCCCTCTTGTCAAATCCACTCCCGGGAGGAGGAGGAGGATTACGGACACAACCGCCTATTTTTGCACACTTCTCCTGCAGCCACCCCCTCCCCCAAATCAAAGAGATCACAGCCTTGGCTGCCTGCAGGAACACACCCCAAAAAAATTATTACCAACTGGCACCCGTGCAGGACCCCACCCCTTCCTAAATTGCAAGATTGTATGCAAATCCCAAGAATTAAAACCAAAGCGTTAAGATTCTCTTTTTTTTTGGCCCTGTTGCCTTGCTAGGTGCAGCTAAAGCAGTGGTTCTCAACCTGTGGGTCGGGACCCCATTTGGGGTCGATCGACCATTTCATGGGGGTCACCAAGCAAGGCTGTCCGCCATTTTTTTTGTCCGCCATTTTTCCCCCTTTTTCAGTGGGTGCCTTACCTCCCTTGGGCTGGGCCAGCCGGTGGTCGGCCTGCTCCGTCTCTGCCGCTTGCCAGCTACGCCTCGGCCGGCACAGGGGGCGGAACCACGCATGCGCGGCGCTCCCGGGCAGGGAAAGTCCTCGACTTACGACCGGTTGGGTAGTCCTCGACTTACGACCGGTTTAGTCCTCGACTTACAACCAGTTTAGTCCTCGACTTACGACCAGTTGGGGTCGCGGCATTAAAAAGGTTGAGAACCACTGAGCTAAAGCCAGAATTTCATCCCTATAAAAAGGATGGTTTTTTGTGTGTCTCTGCAAGACGGGAATAGGTTTTGGGGCGGGGGGGGTGAGAGACCCTTACCTAATTGAAAAGGGCATCCCGCCGGCCCTGGGTTTAAGCCAGTGCCCGATTAGCAAGGGATTATTTGCTCTGATTAGTGCACTGATGATGTTACCTAGTTAGGGTAATGAAACAGTTCTTCTCTCCTTTAATGGGAATCTCTTTAAGAAAGCCAGCCCTGTAGCTTGCCTGTGGTTTTCTCCTTGGTGGTTCCTTGGTTAAGATATTATTTTCTGCTTCATTGTTTGTCTAGTGTTAATCCCTGCTTATCTAGGTGTAGAGACTGCAGGGCAAGCTACTGTATATGGAAACCAAGCAAAATTCACTAGGCCAAGAATAGAATAGAATAGAATAGAATAGAATAGAATAGAATAGAATAGAATAGAATAGAATAGAATAGAATAGAAGCTGGAGTGGACCTTGGAGGTCTTCTAGTCCAGCCCCCTGCTCAAGCAGGAGAACTTATACCATCTCAGACAAGTGACTGTCTAGCCTCTTCTTAAAAATCTCCAAGGTTGGAGCATTCACAGCTTCTGGAGGCAACTTCTGTTCCACTGGTTAATTGTCCTCACTGTTAGGAAGTTTCTCCTTAGTTCCAAGTTGCTTCTCTCTTTGGTCAGTTTCCAACCATTGTTTCTCGTCCTTCCCTCTGGTGCTTTGGAGAATAAGTTGACCCCCCTCTTCTATGTGGCACCCCTCAAATACTGGAACACTGCTATCATGTCTCCCGTGCTTCTTCTTTTCTTTAGACCAGCCAAATCGAAGTCCTGCAGCCGTTCTTCGTATGTTTTAGCCTCCAGGCCTTGGATCATCTTAGTTGCTCTTCTCTGAACTTTTTCCAAACTCTCAACATCTTTTTTGTGACAAGGTGACCAAAATTGGCTGCAGATTGACTTTGGTTCAATCACCAGGACACTGGGAGTTCTAGTCCCGCCTTAGGCATGAATGCCAGCTGGGTCGCTTTGGCCCAGTCCCTCTCTCTCAGCCCAACCCACCTCACAGGGTTGTTGATATGGGGAAAAGAGGAAGAGGAAGAGGGAGAGGGTGTTAGACGTGTTCCCCGCCTTGAGCTATTTGTAAAAAAAATAAAATAAAGGTGAGATACAAGCCAACAAATAAACAAACAAACAAACCACCTTCTTCAACCTCTCCTGAATGTTCTCATAAAGGGAATTTAAATCAAGGCTGCCTCTCTGACTGCATGCAGAAGGTGCAGATCTTGTTCAGGTGCCTCTCTTGATACACACAACGCCAATTCTGGACGACGTGGGGGACCTGGTGGCGCCCAGTAAGGGACTCCCATATCCTCCCCCCAAGGCGATTCCTATCCGCAGGGACCGCAGCAGGAGGAACAAGGCGCCTTGAGCCTCTGTGTCTCTAGCAAGCCCTGCAAGATGTTGTAATGTTGGGCACTTGGCCAAGCAGCCAAGACGGGAAGGAGACTTCCCAAGATCGGATCCTGTGACGTTAGCGTGCTCCGCTCAGCTCCCGACACGGTGTGTATGTGTGTGTGTGTGTGGGGGGTGTGGCGGCGCTGCGCAAGGCATCCTTGTATACAGCACGCACAAATGCTCCTCTCACTTATTCAGCCAGACAGGGAAGGAGGGGCGAAAGGGAAGTCTGCACACAGGTTTCCCTCACGTGCACACATACACACATAGACGCACACACGGACGCACGCAGTGGCCTGGAAAAATGCAAAGCCGGTCTTCTCCTCGCCGATAAAAATGCCTTTTTGCTGACGCTGGTGTGCAAAACACACCCCTTGAGTGTAGCTTTGACTTCTTTGTTAAGTGTTTTGGTTTTTTTTGCATTCCTGCCACAGACAGAGAAATAAAAGAAGAGAAAGGAGATGTTTCTATATTATATCAGTGTGTTGTTGTTGTTGTTGTTTTACCCCCCCAACTGGGCAACTTTAAGAAGAGAGGTGGACTTCAACTCCCAGAATCCCCCATCCAGCTATGCTGGCTCTCTCGCTGGAAGGCAACAGCTAGGACAGTGACGGCGAACCTTTTAGAGATTGACCCCGCCCCTGCTCCACCCCGCCTGCCCGCAGGACCACTCACCGCCTCCAGGGCCCGCCACAGATCGCCCAGGCAGCCCAGCAGCGCCATGGCGGCCACGCCCTCTGCCCGCGCCCCGCAGCATCAACTGTGCGCGATGGGGCGTGAGGGCAGAGTCTTGTCTACGCTGCCTGGCTGCCATGTCCTTGGCTGTGCTGCTCCACATGGGCCACGCTCAGGGGTGACTCTCCTCTGGGGGGGTGGCTGCTGGTGAGGAGGGGGTCACGGGGGGAGACGAGGCTGGGGCAACGGCGCGCGCGCCCACAGAGAGGGCTCCGAGTGCCGCCTCTGGCACCCGTGCCATAGGTTCGCCCCCACTGAGCTAGGGAATTGGGCCGCGCTTGGCACAATCCATTCGGATATCTTTAAAAAAACAAAACAATAATAATATCTCAGGTTTATATTGGATAAAGCATCCAATATAAACCTGAGACATTATTATTGTCATTATTATAGTCATTTCTATTACCCATTCCCAGATCATAAGCCAGTACACCTGTGCTTCTCTACATGTCCACCATACATGAAAAAAATGTGCCCTTTTCTTTTTTTTGCACTTCCAGCACAGAGGTGAGTATCCGTTATACATTTCGGCTAATCTGGCCGGAGGCGGATGCCATCTGTAAACCATCTTGCACAGGTTTTCTTTAGACGATGTCGCCAGTGTGATTTTGTTATTTCGTTCCCATACTTGCCGCCATCGATCCATATTTATATTATATCCTAAATCCATTGCCCAGGTCACCATTGTTTCTTTAACCTGCTCCTCACATAGCTTATGTGCCAACAGGTGTTTATAAATATTCTTTATTTGTTTTTTCTCCGGGCCTAGCAGATTATTATTATTATTAGGAATATGAGGAAAAAACGTAAATAAAGGTGACACATATCTAATCATGCACGTGGCAACGGCGGCAAGGGTACTATTTGCTCAAAAGTGGAAAGCAATGGAAGCACCGAGTGGGGAAGCACTAATAAAGAAAATTATGTATTGCGCAGAACTAGACAAGATAACTATAAAAGACGAAAAAAATCAGGAAGAAACAGAATTTGATCGAATCTGGAATAAATTTCGCAAACGGAGGGAAAAAAGAACGGGGTCAACAGCAAAGGTATAAGTAGAGGCAGATACTAAGAATGTACAGTTGTATATAGATATGTCATATGTAGTTAATGTATAGTATGGACTGACAAGACGGAGATGTATATCAAAGACGATTTACCATGTTCAATGTGTTTAATCTTTTTTTCTTTCTTTTGTATTCAATAAAAAATAAATAAATAAATAAAAAAAAACAAGACAGCCCAGGGAAGTGAATTCTGCCTCCCCTGTCGCATAAATCTTTTTTCAGTTCCCAAGAAAGAAAGGAAAAAAAGAAAAGCAAAGAAAAAAACCTCAGGCAGGTCATTACTTTGAGTTTGGGGCAAGCAGGAGAATAAACTCTGGCAGGAAAAAAAGGTCAGCTGGAATGAAAGGCCGAGTTTGGAAAGCCAGCGTGCTTGAAAACTTGCCAAAAATGGCCGTGCAGGGGAGGCGGACCCTGTAAGCAGGTTAAAAGGGGTTTTGGGGGGGAACAGTAGGAGAGCAGTGTGTCAATGTGTGTGTGTGTGCGCTGATACACACACACAGTGGGCGTCGGGGGTCTCCGGGGGAGGGAAACGTGTAACAGTGATACCCATTGTCATCGGGGCGCTGGGAACTATGTCCAAAAACTTTGCAAAATACATCAAGAAACGGCAGCTTCCTGCAATAACTCCAGCAAAGCTACAAAAAACTGCCCTACTCAGAACATCTTATATTTTAAAGAGGTGCCTGGTTGACACCCAGGATGCTGGTAGCAACCCGTGTCAACCATCAGCGCCAGCCAATTTGAATGTTCAGTTGACTGAGGTTCATGTTTAATGAATAAATGATTAATAATAATAATAATAATAATAATAATAATAATAATAATAATAATAATAATAATAATAATAATAATAATAATAATAGAAGAAGAAGAAAGACTGGGGCAAAGGCAAGCAAGGGTGGTACCAATAGTAATAGGTGCCTTGGGTGCAATCCCAAAACAACTGGAGCACCACTTGAACACCATCATCGGCATTGACAAATTCACCATCAGTCAATTGCAAAAGGCAGCCTTACTAGGAACTGCTTCCATCCTGCGACGAGATCTGTAATACCGTCAAACATCCACATCTGCCTATCCCAGGTCCTTGGTAAGGACTCGATAGGCAGACAAAAATGCCAAATCCAGTCTGAACATCTGGCTGACTGTGCGATGATCAATAATAATAATAATAATAATAATAATAATAATAATAATAATAATAATAATAATAATAATAATAATAATAATAATAATAAAGTTGAAAGGGACCTTGGAGGTCATCTAGTCCAACCCCCTGCTCAGGCAGGAAACCCTACACCATTTCGGACAAATGGCTGTCCAGTCTCTTCTTAAAAACCTCCAGTGTTGGAGCATTTACCGCTTCTGGAGGCAGGTTGTTCCACTGGTTAATTGTTCTCACTGTCAGGAAGTTTCTCCTTAGTTCTAGGTTGCTTCTCTCCTTGATTAGTTTCCACCCGTTGCTTCTTGTCCTGCCTTCAGGCGCTTTGGAGAAAAGCTTGACTCCCTCTTCTTTGGGGCAGCCCCTGAGATACTGGAGCACTGCTATCATGTCCCCCCTCGTCCTTCTCTTTGTTAAACTAGAGATACCCAATTTCAGCAGCCGTTCCTTCTATGTTTTAGCCTCCAGTCCCCTGATCATCTTTGTTGCTCTTCTCTGCACTCTTTCCAGAGTCTCAACGTCTTCTGTGGCTAATTGAGACATTTGTTAAGTGAGGTTTGCCCCATTTCATGACCTTCCTTGCCATAGGTGTTAAGTTAGTAATATGGTCATTAAGTGAATCTGGTTCCCTCCGTGACTTTGCTTGTCAGAAGGTCGCAAAAACCTGACCCCGGGACACGGCCACCGTCATAAATACAAGTTAGTTGCCAAGCGTCTGGCTTTTGATCAGGTCGTAAGTGTGAAAAACGGCCATAAAGTCAATTCATTTTTTCGACGCGGTTGTTAACTTTGAACGGTCCCTAAACGAACTGTCGTACGTCGAGGACTACCTGTATTTCAGAGCTGGCTGTCATCTTCCCCCCTTCTCTGTTTTTCTCCGCTCCGCATTCCAGTGATTAAGCGGGAGTCCCACACGCTGTGATTTTCTCTAATTGTTGTTTTTGCTGAAAGGTAATTAAAAATCTCTTTTCATTTCCTGTGGGCAGGAAACCTTCATGATGGGAAAACTGAGGTGGAATTATGGGGAGAGAAGCAGAAGGGGAATAAAAAAAACCCCCAAATCTGGCTTTGGAAAGTCTGGGAGGATCAACCGACGGGCTTGAGGGGAAATTTTGGGGCGCCTTAAAAAGAACTGGGTTTCGAAGTGGGTTACAAATAATATTCATTTTTTCCAAAAGCCAC
>NW_015388617.1:173232-175443 GCF_001527695.2 Protobothrops mucrosquamatus
GATAGCAGTCTTCCAATATCTCAGGGGCTGCCCCAAAGAAGAGGGAGTCAAGCTATTCTCCAAAGCGCCTGAAGGCAGGACAAGAAGCAACGGATGGAAACTAATCAAGGAGAGAAGCAACCTGGAACTAAGGAGAAACTTCCTGACAGTGAGAACAATTAACCAGTGGAACAACCTGCCTCCAGAAGTGGTGAATGCTCCAACACTGGAAGGTTTTAAGAAGAAACTGGACAGCCATTTGTCTGAAATGGTATAATGCCTGAGCAGGGGGTTCCCACCATTAGGAAGTTTCTCCTGAATTCCAGGTTGCTTTTCTCCTTGATGAGTTTCCACCTGTTGCTTCTTGTCCTGCCTTCAGGGGCTTTGGAGAATAGGTTGACCCCCTCTTCTTTGGGGCAGCCCCTGAGATACTGGAAGACTGCTATCCTGTCACCCCGGTCTTTTTTTTCAATAGACTGGCCATCCCCAACTCCTGCCACCGTTGTTCGTATGTTTTAGTTTAGTGGTCCACAAAGGGATTGTTTGTTCCTCTCCCTGACGGCCGACTGAATCTTTGGAAATCAAACCAAGGTTGGGTGAACCTAGGTGAGAAATCCCAGAACCCCCCCCCCCCAACAAAAAGATGGAGGAAGAGAAACAACGAAAGCAGAACCTTTTGCATCTGTGTTGTGTTGCTGTGTGGAGGCATTCAACCTAAAATTGCTTGGCCACGGTCGCTTTTCCACTCACCACCACCACCATCCTTTTTTAAAAATTTATTTATTTACAAAGAACTGAAAAAAATGTGCACAAAAGCACCCCACCACCCCGGGGTCAAACAAATGCGGTCTTTTCCCACCCGGGAATTTTTAAAACCTTCGCAAGCCAGCTCCATGTTTGTTTGTTGTTTTTTTTAAATCCTGCCTTCGCTCTTCCAGAACTGTAAAGCAGTGGCAGCGGGCATACATATGCACAAGCACACCCCACCAAAAAAAAAACAACACAAAAAAAGAGGGAAAGCTGTTCCAGGAATGCCATTCCTACAGGCACAACACAGAGTGAGTGAGTGAGTGAGTGAGTGAGAGAGAGAGAGAGAGAGAGAGAGAGAGAGAGAGAGAGAGAGGCAGAGAGAGACAGAGAGAGACAGAGAGAGACATGCACACACACACACACACACACACACAACACACACACGAAAACAGTTTGTCCACCCCATCCCTCCCATCTGATTCCTGCTCCCCTCTCTTTAATTACCACTAATGTAAAGTGTGCTCCATTAAAAAATAAAATAATAAAAAAACTTTGGCACGCTGCCCCCCTGGAGAACTGATCGGTCCCATAAATTCACTGCAAAGAGCTGAATGCCACAGAGGGCTCATGCATGTGTGTGTGTGTGTGTTTTGTGTGTGTCTGTTTTTTTCCCCCTCTTCTGTTTTTTTCCCCCCTCCTCTTCTTGACTTTAAAAAAAACAACAACGGGTATTTGCTCAAGGGCGAAAGCTTTTTAAACAGGATCATAAATGCTTATTACACGGACGATGCACGCTGCCTTGATGGGATTAGCTGGATGGAGGGAAAAAAATTGATCACCGGGGTCTTCTCTCTCCCCCCCCTCACCTCCCCTAACAAAGAGCAGAGGGAGAAGCTGGGAGAAGGAGGGGGGGGATCCTCAACACGACCCACTGAGATATTAAACTCCCAGGAGGAGAATTCTGTAGATGGGGCCAAAGGAGAAAGACCTCAACCCAAAAGAGAAAGGGGGGCAGGACGCAGCAATGGCTGGAGGAGTCCCCCTACCCCCCGCGTGGCTGGCTGGACAGAGAGGGGGCTGGAGAGACCCCTTGGCAAAGGCTAGCCCCCCAAAGGTTGGGCCGTAAAGCTGGCTGCGTCAAAAGCGGCCAGAAAAGGGGAAAAAATTGGATTATTTCCCCAAACTACCGGCCTGTAAAGATTCTTTAATGCGCTGTTTCCCAACTTTAGCGAGGTGAAGATAGGTGGACTTCAACTCCCAGAATTCCCCAGCCAGCTAATTCGGGGCGTTGAGGCCCACCCGTCTTAAAAGCAGCCGAGGTTGAGAAACGCCGCTCTTCACATCAGCAGCTTCGGGACAGGCTGGAGTGCGGATGGGAGACCACCAGGAGTTCCCGAGCAATGAGTTAACCCAGGCTGCTGGAAAAAAAAAAAAAAAACCACTCCAGAAGAAAACAGCAATGCTGGCTGGGGAATTCTGGGA
>NW_015388618.1:0-1523 GCF_001527695.2 Protobothrops mucrosquamatus
TGTAAAACAAAGGCAACCAAGTGTCAACAATGAAAACGTTTCAGGGTTAAAATCTAAAGATTATTTGGAAAGAATTAAATTGAAGTAAGATACAAAAGAACAACATAAAGAAGTGACCACTATGATGCAGGTGTTTCAGCCACTATTAACATCCGGTATATTTTGTAAATGCCTGTCATAAATCTAATTTCTACCAAACATATCTTATAGAAAAGAACCCAGCACAGTGTCTCCATCTATAGCCGTAGATGAAGATATTCTACAGCAAGCTGCTTAATTGAGCCCTGATTTGTATGACACAAGTATTAGGGATTTTGTGGGGTAATGAAATTAGAACTCGTATTAAACTAACAGATGAAAGTTGGAACTTCTACCAGCACAAGTGCAGTGAATTTCAGCCTAGAAGCTACTTGTGCTTCGCTTATAAAATGATAAATGCTGCAATCATAATCAGAATGTTACAAGGGTTTCTGTGCTTTTACTTTCGTGCTGAAAGGTCCAACAGCAATAAAGCAATGCAAGTAGTAGGCACTTAAGTTTATGAATGTCAGATGTAAGGCTTCACATATGTCACTGCACAGTATTGAACGCTACAGCCAAACACTGCTATTTTTATTATTTATTAGGATGTAGTCAGGGCAGGAAATGCAAGTAAAGTGGAAAAGAGAAATGACGGCAACGCCAATGAATCAATTCCCCTTTTGTCGTTTTAATGCATTATTGGTCTAATCATTCCAAACTGTTCTCAAAGGATTCTCATGCCTAACTTGAACTCTAGACATCATTTTTCAGTGGCTTTTTGATTGGCTTTTCTTCCTCCCAAAGCTACCATACTTTCTAGTGAAAATAATTTGAAGAATACACCTCCTGCAGGATTTGGATTTTCTATGTCAGAATTCTCCAATCCAGCTGCCCCCAAGTGTTACTCTATCGTCCCCCTAATTCTCGGCCAATATACCATCATGGCTTCAGTGCAGGTTGTCCTTGACTTATGACCACAATTGAGTCCCAAATTTTTGTGGCTAAATGAGAGTGGTTAAGTGAGTTTTGACCCATTTATTGTATGACCTTTCTTGCCACAGTTGTTATGTGAATCTCTGCAGTTGTTAAGTTAGTAACGCTGTTGGTAAGTGAATCTGGTTTCCCCAATGACTTTGCTTGACAGAAAGTCACAAATGGGGAATCACGTGACCCCAGGTCACTGGAACCGTCATAAATATGAGCCAGTTGTCAAGGGTCCAGATTTTGATCACGTGACCATGGGGATGCTGCAACAGTGGTAAAGGTGAAAAACGGTCATAAATCACTTTATGCTGATATTTATTTTATTTATTTATTTATTAATTACATTTATATCCCGCCCTTCTCCTTGCGGACTCAGGGCGGCTAACAATTGGATAAAATACAGACATATAATACACCTATTAAAATTGATTAAAAAGAAATATTTAAACTCATCAGATTAAAAGTAATTAAAACCCCTTTAAAATCCCTTAGGCCAGTCCCGCAAGCTGGAACAACCA
>NW_015388618.1:3751-8306 GCF_001527695.2 Protobothrops mucrosquamatus
CCTTACCACTCCGCGCCCCCCAGACAGGACCGGCCTTGGCCTCCGAGAGGACTCCCCTAGTTCCCCTCGGGCCAACCCCGAACCCCCTAAAAATTTGGCAAAACACCCCTCTAAGAAGGCATATAGTTTCCTCCTTCTTAGATCCCTCCCTGCTGCCGCTAAATGCCACCTCTCGGGGTTCCAAACCCCTTCATTAAGGTCGGCCCTCGGAATCGTGTTGGGCCATGCCTGCGCGATGGGGGAGTCGCGCAGAGCCAGCAGTTCCCTCCTGGAATACAGTCCCGAGTCATGACAGGAGGTCCAACAGCAGAGTCGGGAAGGGGAAAAGTCCTCGTGGTGGTGGTCAAGGGGTTAGATGGAATGGAAGAAGGCGATATAGTTCGTAGGTCTTTGCACCCCCCATAAGAAAGAAAGAGGGAGGGGGGGAGGAACTTGCAGTCAAAGTCGGCCAGCCAACAGCGTAGGCCTCCGGGTCCGCCGAGCCCAGTCACACAGGTCCCCAGGGCCCCCAGGCACTCACCGTCAGGCATATCCCTCCGGCCAATGCCTCCCTTGGGCCCTGTCCTCCGCCCGGGCCGTTCTTCCGCCCGGGCCGCTGTGCTACTGTGCCGGCGCGCCCTCCGGGCCGCTGTATACCACGCTGCTGGGCCGGCACAACCTCCGGGCCACTGTATGCCACGTCTCTGGTCACTCCTCCCTACAGGCCGTCGGGCCACCCCGGTCCCCAGGCCGCCAGGCCGCCAGGCTGCCACGCCACTAGGCCCCAGACTCTCGTCGGGCCACCGGATCTTCAACAGGCCGCAGGGCCGCCCCCGCATCGGGCCGCCCGGCAGCCGCGCCAGGCCGTTAGGCCGCCATGGCCTCGTGTCGTAGGTCTTCCCAAGGCCGCCGAGCTGCCGTCGCGTCAAGCCACTGGCCATCGCCGCATCAGGCCGCCGCCGCATCCGGCTGCCGCTCTTCCTGGCCGTTAGGCCCCAAGTCGTCCGGTCGGCGATTTTCCCAGCCGCCAGGCCCCAAGTCCTCCGGCCGCCGATCCTCCCGGCCGCCAGGCCCCGAGTCGACCGGCCGCCGATTCTCCCGGCCGCCAGGCCCCGAGACGACCAGCCGCCGACTTCCCTGGCTCTACTTCCCGCTCTACCAGCCGCCGACTTCCCGCTCTACTCGCCAGGCCTCTCCGACTTCTCCGCCAGGCCTCTCCGCTCGGCTTCTCCGCCTCTCCGCTCGCAGCCCCGCCCAGGTGGTCCCGCGGTCCGACGCGTCTTCTTCGCTCGCCGACCCTCTCCTCCTACCAAACTCCGGCCGGCGAGCACCCCCGGACCTTCAAAGGCTCCCCATCTCCACTGAGGACCCCGCGGAGACTACGGAGCCGAAAGCAGTAGGTCCGCCATCACGCACATGCGCACATGCGCAGTAGATATAATTTTGAACAAGGTTGCAAGTTGAGAACTACCTGTCCATGAAGAAGGAATCTATAGGGAGGATTTAACAGGACAAAGCAGGATGAGAAAAAGAGATCCACTGTATGTACTTCCTGGTAGAAAAAACAGCTGCATTTGGAAACAGCTGAACCCATGTCAACAAGAACAGTTTGAGAAAGATGCTAGAAGATCAAGAAGCTCTTTCTGTTCCCTTCTTTAGGTTAGAAGCAAACTCAAGAAACAAAAGTAGTGAAGCTATGCAATGGAGTGATCCTATTGTGACAAGGAATACCTGTGTGAATCTGAAGGATGGATGCATGAACAAAGTGCAAAAAGCTCTATAAGAAATATAATTATTAAGCTGAAATCCCTGTGTATGTGAGAAAAAAGCACAAATTATTTAAAAGTGTTAGTGCATAACAATAAGTGTAACTAATTTTGAGAAAAATGCCATCCACCCATCTGGGAAATTCCTGTCCCTTTTCCCACTCTGATATACAGTACCTCCAACTGTGCACATTCTTTATCTAAAAAATTCATTCATCACAAGGTATAATATGATTCACCTTCAGTGGTTAAATGCAACGGAGCTGCTCTGGGAATTCAGCTCAGATACTTTTGAACACAAAAGGGAAGCCAAAGTGAATGTAATTTATTTAAAGGTGGCCACAGAAAGTCAAATAAGGGAACAAGTTGTTAAGTCTGGAAATTGTATTGTAGATTTCCCAGTTGAAGGTCACATAAAGAGTGTTAGTAAAAAAAAAAAAGAGAGAGAGTCTTTAGAAGCCAGCAGATCAAATTTAGTTAGAAAGTTTGGAAACTCTGAAAGATTGTTCAGTTCGCTCGCAATAAAAAATAGTTCCATACACTGAGGGAGAATTGGAGAAACCACAATTCCTATCTAACTGCAGGAAATATCCATGCATCAGTGCTGGTTCTCTAACCAGGTTTGGGGTTCAATGGACTACAACTAACCAGGTTTGGGGTTCAATGGACTACAATGGATCTCCTTCAGATGGGCAATGAGTTAAAATGACTGAATGGATAGGACCAGGACCATCTTCTTATGCTTGCACAAACTCACCTCAATAACTTTATTTTTATAATGCCCAGTGGTTAAGGCACTAGGCTGGAAAGTGGAAGACCGTAAGTTCTAGTCCCACCCTAGCCATGAAAACCGTAAGTTCTAGTCCTGCCTTCGCTGGGTGATCTTCTCTCAGACTCTCACTCTCAGCCCAACCCATCTCATAGGATTGTTGTTGTGGAGAAAATAGTAGGAGGAAGGTGTGTTGGATATGTCTGCCACTTTGAGTTATTTTTTAAAAACAATAAAGGCAGGATATAAATAAAAAAATGCCTTGTATCATTTAAATTAGCTTTCATTACTATAGGCTATTTATAGCAAAAATGAAGTACTGTACAATTTAGAGCTCTTTCACAACATGATTCAGTTCAGTGATCAAGTATCCACTCAATTGGTGATTATGAAAATGTGCTAAAGCAGACATGTCAAACTTACGACATCACGTGATGTCGTGTGAAGTATCGGGAGTGTTTTGCCATTGCCGACAATGGAGTGGGCGCGGCTTTCACGTGATGCGTCTGTCCCGTGGGCCGGCAGTTTGACACCCCTGTGCTAAGGGGAAAATTTTCCTCATTTTTTTTTAAAATTTGTAACACAGAGCGTCTTTTTTCAGCGTCATGATGATGCATCTCACTCTTTTAGTTTGGAGCTGATGAATTATATTGTTCCCTTAGACAAACTACTGAAGAAGACTATGCTCCAGTTACTTTGAGCAAAGTGGAAAATGTTGATTTTATCTCTCACTAATACCCACTCAAATTGTACAAACGAGTGGGTGGTTAAAGTGCCTTAAGAGAAGGCTAATCTCTTGCAATCTTGCCAATACTACCCAATAACAGCAATTTAAAGCACTTATATTACCCTTAGAAATGGTTCATATATTCTACAAAAGTCACAAAAGCAAAAACACATGTTACTTATATAACCACTTTCTTCATTTCGGTTAGGGCCAGAAAACTTGATTTGGAAAATTTCATTCCTGGGACTTGCACTGTTTGAACTACAAAACAGTCCTCATTTCCATGTATTTACTTATTAAAACCTATTATAGGTAGTCCTCGTTTAGCCACCACAATTGGGACCGGTAACTCAGTCATTAAGTAAAGCAGTTGCTGAGTGGAAACCATATGACTATGACTGTGCTTCTGATTTTACCTCAGTTTTTGTTTGCTTCACGCAACCTCCTACAGCTGAATGGAGATTGTTTTTCTTTCTCTTTGAGAATATTTTGATATGGGGTAAATAAACAAGTGAAAATGAGAGGTGGTCATAAATGTGAGGACTGGTCTCTAAGGTATTTTTTTAGCACTGTCATAACTTCCAACAATCACTAAACAAGGCAGTTGCTAAGCAAGGACTATTTTCAGATGCAGGTGTCCTATTTTCTCCAAATATGTGAGTTAAACCAAAGATTTAATCAATGGATTTTGAAGGAGATGAGTTTTTTTCCCTTTTTGAAGCTGACATAGAGACAGACCGAATCCTTCTTAGTATGAAATATAAAATTGAATTACAATTATTTGGAAGGTAAGGAGAAAGCCTCCTCAACCACCTCAATTTGATTTGGGAAGAACTGCAGCTTTGCTTTATTGATTTTTCTGCCTATTCTTTTAAAGGAGATCAGAAACGACTTAAGCTCTAACCAAGTATAGTATTAAAAAAAACCAAAACTAAATACTTTCAGAGAAGACAATCTTAACTATGGAAAATATAGCCATGATAGTCCATGACAGAAAGTCCAAACTTTCTGGAGAAAGTTTGAAAAATGTCTCCATCTTACTGCAGGCTTCATACTGTGCCAAGAGACTGCATTAGGTGACTTTTCAACCAGAAACAAATGCAACAATTATTGTGTTTAGATAGATAGATAGATAGATAATTTAATTTGTATACCGCCCTTCTCCCATAGGACTCAGGGCGGTTCACAGCATATTAAAAACAAATAGTATACACAAAATACAAAAAATACAAAATACAAAAATACAGAAATCCAAAAAATAAACCCCGATAAAAGCCGAATTAAAACCAAATATTACCAGCTGTGTTTCCGATT
>NW_015388618.1:8917-11002 GCF_001527695.2 Protobothrops mucrosquamatus
GAGGGGGCCAAAATTTCGCCCCCTATAGTCAGCGATGGGGTCAGCTGACTATGCCGAGGCGCCGGCAGCCACAGCCACTCAGTCTTGGAAGGGTTGAGCCTGAGTCTGTTCCTCCCCATCCAGACCCGTACGGCCTCCAGGCAACGGGTCATCACGTCAAGGGCATCGTTGGGGTGGCCTGGGGTGGAAATGTACAGCTTTAATAAGGACGGCCAGTGCAAGTGCTCACACCTTGTTTCCATCCAGTGAGACATGCCACTTTTTGGATTTTTAGTAAAATTGTGTTAAGCTTTGAGAAAGAAAACAAGCGGATGTGTTAAAATTGTCTACAGGTAGTCCTCCATTAATAACCACAATTGGGACCAGAATTTCTGTTGCTAAGCAAGCTGGTTGTTTAAGTAAGTCGTGCCTGAACTTACAACTATTTTTGCCACAGTTGAATGGCTGAAGAGAATCACTGCAGTTGTTAAGTGAATCATGCAGTCACTAAGAAAATCCAGCTTCTCCCATTGACTTTGCTTGTTGGAAGCCAGCTGGAGATCACATGACCCCAGTACACTGCAGCCATCATAAATACATGCCAGTTGCCAAGCACCTGATCTTGGGGATGCTTGGGGATGGTCATAAATGCAAGGACTTATTGTAAGTCACTTTTTTTCAGTGCAGTTGTAACTTCAAACAGTCATTAAACGATTGTAAATTGAAGACTATTTGTACTTCTAGTTCTTACATGGTCAGATATATGACATTGATTTAAATCACACTGCTGGAACCAAATATTTGCACTAAATGAGATCTATCACTTCCTATCATGCTTTAAAATACATTAATAATAATGGGCCTTCAGCAAAGAAGGTAGTACAAAGTTTCATCCTTCCTGGATTGGGAATGTAGCCAAGAATTCAACCACCCCTTTCCACTTCTATCCATAATACAGCTTTATGACTTTAGAACTAGCAGAGAGAGATGTCTGGTGGAAGTGACCTTCTCCATCAAACCTAACTTCAGTATGCAGAAACCTTTTTTTTTTTTTTTGGATGCTCAATTGTTCTCCTCTAAGGACATCTCTGTCTTTGCTTTTGTACGGCAAAGATGTCCCTCTGAAGATGACCCAGAAACTGCAGCTGGAACAGAGCAGCCTGTTTCTTGGCAGGTGTGAACTATTCTTCATGCCCTACGTTCTTCAGGGATTGCATTGCCTACCAATAACTTTCTGAGTAAAATTTCAATTGTTGCTTTCAACCTATAAAATCCTGTATCATTTGACTCTTAGATATGTGACAGTGAGAACAATTAATCAATGGAACGGCTTGCTTCCCAAAATTGTGGATGCTCCATCACTGGAGATTTTCAACAACAGATTGGAGAATCATTTGTCCGAGGGGGTATAAGGACTCCTGCCATAGGCAAAGGGATGGACTAGAACAGGGGTGTCAAACTGCTGGCCTGCGGGCTGGATGCGTCATGTAAAACCGCGCCCATCCCATTGCCGGCAATGGGGAAAAAGTCACGATACGTCGCGACACGTCACGTGACGTCACGAGTTGACATCTGTGGACTAGAAGATCTCCAAGATCCCATCCAGCCCTATGATTCTATATCTGTAGAGCTGCCTACTTCAGGTAGAACTGTCTGTCCAGATGCTGAGAATGCCCCCAAGTAAGACTAAGAAAGAGAGGACAGGGGCACTTTCCCCCCCGCCAGGTATTTATTCTGTAATAGCTTGCCTCCAGAGATCCAAAAGGGAACCCCTAAACAATCTTTTGGAGGATACTTACAACTCTTCTGCAGAGCTTATAATGGATGAAGAGCTAAGGACTTGCTTCCTGGTCCTTGAATTTGGGTA
The DNA here is from genome assembly GCF_001527695.2 of Protobothrops mucrosquamatus. Lineage (NCBI taxonomy): Eukaryota > Metazoa > Chordata > Lepidosauria > Squamata > Viperidae > Protobothrops > Protobothrops mucrosquamatus. Next base: position 10,764 of record NW_015388618.1, read on the forward strand.
TGGCTATGTGTTTAATGCATTTATGTTCAACTTTTATAAATAAGCAGGACTCCTTGTGGGGATGGCAGTACAGAAATGCTGCAAACAAGGATAAATTGGTAAGCAAGCAAACAACTTGGTGTTTCTAACTTCCATTTCTGGGTTCAGTGCATAAGAAGGTCTTCCCTATGTATACAGGGCTTTTTGAGCTAGGAAATGCAGTACTTCTGTTTTGTTTGTTTTGCTGGTTAATGTGAAGA
>NW_015388618.1:12409-15365 GCF_001527695.2 Protobothrops mucrosquamatus
AATCTGCATGCCCCACCCAAACTCTAGGAGTCATTAGCCCCATCACCTGGGAAGCAGGATATGATAATAGGATTAAACCACAGATATCAAGGCCTAGAAAAACACTCAGAAATAGCCTCAAAGTTCATGCCACAGGAACAGGAAACTATTCCAAACAGGGCTAGAGGGGGTATAAAAAACCTTCTACCCATGTGCTCGCTCTCTTTCTTCTCCTCTGCTCCTTCTTGCAAGGACCATCTTTCTTCTGCAATAAACTGTAACCTTCTTCCCAAAGCAGTCACCATGTTTGCTTATTTATTCCCGGCTTGGATGAACCAGGATGAAGACTTAAATTCTAACATAATGCAGCCTGGTATGAAGACCAGGATGGAAACCATATATATCTAAATAGATACCAACTTCTCCGAAGGAGCTGCATAGATTGCTTTCCAAGAAGGACATCAAGATGAAAACCAGCCTAGCTCATTTCATTAGAGACAAAGAATGGCTGTGAAGAGGTTGCTCTTCCTTTCTATGGGATAACACATTCAGCTCTACCTACTGTAGCTCCTAGCTTAGAAACTGACAGGTAGCTTCATTCAACATCTACAGGACCAAGAGCCGTGAAAGCCTGCATAGAGATAATCAGCCCCGCTTGGATTGCCTGGAAATCCTCACCCCTTTCTTTCCTTCCTTTCTGGTTTTACAGAACTTTTTTCTCCTTCTGCCTCTAATTCCCTCTGCTTTCCTGGAAGCTTCCTTCTCTCTTCTAATTGATGTAGCTGCTTTGGAAGCAATAACATTCTGAAAAGTGGGATGAAAATGCAGCCAATAAATAATCCGAGCAGCTTTTGCAAGAGAAAACGTTTGGAGTCCCCAGCAGACCTTCTGCCTATAATTGCTGAAAATTCTTGAAATAGTTTCCCATTGTTTCAAACTACGAATCACGGAAACACTGTTGTGTAAGCTCTGAAAAGGCATAAGCAGCCACCAAAACCCCACAAAACCTACCCTCCTAGACTATCTCCAATTTAAACAAAAAACGGGAAAATTCCAGTTCTGCTCCCGTGTGAATATGACACTGTCTGTGACACATCATCATTCCTTCCACTATGTTGCTCTATTTTCCAAATCAATTCACCTTGTGAATTTAACCAAGGGCTTTAAACTGCATTGGTGAGCTCGTCAGAGCTGTTGGTTATAGAACAGTGGTGGCGAACCTGTGGCACATGTGCCAGAGGCGGCATTCAGAGCCCTCTCTGTGGGCACGTGTACTGTCGCCCCAGCCCCGCCTCCCCCCACAGCCCCCTCCTCACCAGCAGCTCCCTCGGTGGAGAGTTGCCCCCTGCGCAGAGCAGTGCAGCCATGGACATGGCAGCCGAGCAGCAGGGACAAGACTCTGCCCTCTCACCCCATCGCGCACAAATGATGCTGCGGGGTGTGGGCGGAGGACATGGCCGCCATAGTGCTGCTGGGCTGCCTGGGCGATCTGCTGCGGTGGGCCGTGGAGGCAGTGGGTGGCCCCGCGGGCAGGATGGGGTGCGGAGTGGAGCAGGGAGGGTGGGGCAGTTTTGGGGCACTTGGTCTCTAAAAGGTTCACCATCATTGTTATAGAATATTCCAAGTGTTTATTTCAACTTAATGAATAGGGCTGCATTCCTGACATAGTCTCTGCTTATCTCTACAATCCCACAAAATGTCTTGCTTTTCCATGAAAAATTAAAAACCAGCTAGTCGTCTACCTCAGACACTTTGAAGGTACTGATCTTATATTTTTTTGTCTCTCAGCTCCCCATCTCAGAAGAAGTCACACAACCCAACTTGGCAAAAAGCTCCATGGGATGCTAGGTGGACAGTGTGTGGCCTTGTTATTGCAATTGCTCATCACCCTTCGTCTGCCTTCTTCATCCTTCCCTTCCACTTTTCTCAGGGCAACGTCTATTTCTAACAAAAGGATTTAATGAAAACCATACATTTCACCATGCGTGCCTTGGCCACACACGCCAGATTTGTTTGAAAAGAAGATTACGCTTCTCTAGGAAAATGATGGGAGATTATATCATTAAAAATGCACGACATGTAATTAGTTTATCGCTGCCAAAACTGGCGGGGGTAAATCTAAGAAAACACAGGAGATGTTAGTAAGGGATTCCTTGGAAAGATCAGTGAGGCTGCTTCCACCAAGTAGAGGCAAAACTCTAGTTTATCTTAACTCTCCAAACTGCAAGACTAGAGGCTCTTTTCTTTTTTTTTACAATGTCAACGTCTGAGGGCCTCAGATTTCTGTCAGATCCATCTGCCTTTCAGTTGCATTGCAATATGCTCCACAGCATGTGGTCTCCACTTGGCTATGTTATCTTGACTGGAGCAGTACTGTGATGCCTGCACATTCTGAAAGATGCTGTGATGTTGTATAAAAAGCCACACTAGGAACGGAGTACTTCCAATCTTCCCAAGTATATCTACAATGCAATAGCCATTATACCATCCACCTTCCAAGTGCACATAGTGTCTATGCTCATCGCCTCAGAACGACAATCCTAAAACAAAATTTCAAGATTCAAAATGCTTACGTACACACTAACAGAACAAGGTTAAACATTTCTTTCAGATTCTGAAAATACTGATATTTTCAGGATATCAGAGAGAGGGCATGGGGGAGAGAGAGGGAGAGAGAGGGAAGTTCACTTGTTTTTCTGAATCACCCTTCAGTTTGGCCTTATTTACCAAAAGCAAAAATCCTATCCATAATGTTTCTTTCTGATACCTTGAAAAATCAGATGGTTCCGTCCCAGGCGACTGATGGACCCTGAGAGGTTCCTGATGGAGCTTGGGCCATATCCGGAGGATCTAGTCCACGACTCGGCGGAAAATCAGGCGGCGGCCTGGGAGACAACTGCCGCCGCAGCATTGGACCGAGTCGTGCCTTTGCGGCCTCTGACCCGACATGGATCTCGACCATCTCCTTGGTTTACCG
>NW_015388618.1:17668-28086 GCF_001527695.2 Protobothrops mucrosquamatus
AGCGGGACTGACCTAGGGTGAATTTTAAATAGGGACAATTTTAATGATTTTAATAAGACACAGCTATAAATATTTGGTTTTTAATTGGCTTTTATAGGGGAAATGTTTTATATTGTTTTAACATGCTGTGAGCCGCCCTGAGTCCCATGGGGAGAAGGGCGGCATATAAGTTAAATAAATAAATAAATAAATAAATAAAAACTTCTTGTATGTGTTATTTTTTCCCCCAATTCTGCTTTAAAAAGACTTTATAAAAATTTTATACAGACAAACCGAGATTTCCAGTCTTTTAATCATCAACTTACATTACTAGTCTTTGGCTGGATGAATGCTTTTAGAAATCAGGTTTATTGATCTCTTATGGCTTAAAACTGATTTATTGGCTTATAGGAGATTTTGGCTATGACTCCATCAGGCTTTATGAAAACTTTTGAAAGATGGATTTTATTCTTGGTCTTTAAAGTGAAAATGCAGCGTGCAAATATAACAATACATGCATATTAATAGTAATTATTTATTTGTCTTATATACTGTTAACTTTTCTCATGCTTTCCCATGTCATGAATCTTTGTAGATATTCATAACTGTAAGTATCAAAGTCTTCTGCAACAGATAAGAAAAGAGGAAACAGCACTGTGCCACTTAGATATATGAATTTGCGTCATTCAAGGAAAATCACAAGCAACTTAATCTCTGTGGTTGCACATATAGAAGATGTTAGAAAGTTTCAGTTCAACAGCATAGCACTCAAATAGGAATACGTATGCTATTTTGAACATTTCTTCTTTTACTTTTTTTAAACAAAGCTCAAATAATTTAGCCCATGAGGTTAAAATTCAAATTTCAGCACGAAGATTGGCCATCCATTTCAAAGCACCCAAAATGTTTCCCACTTTACATATAGAATAAAAAGGGCAGAATCCACAACAGTTACAGTGGATCCTCCCCCAAAAGGTACTTATGACCATCTTCTGAAGTACTTAATACTTCTGAGGTACTTATGATCCTCTTCAGCATGACCACATGTTGGGTGCTCAGCTACTGGTCTGTATTTATGGCTGTTTGTAGCATCTCACTGTCATGTGACTGTTTTATAATATTTTTGCCAAAAATGGGCATTTACTTCTGGATTTGGGCAAGAACAGCCCATAGTGAAGAATGATATTCACTTTATGACCGTGGAGATCACTTTATCACTGTGGCAGTTGCTTAATGACCATTGCAAAATTTTTTTTTGTAAAAATAGGTCATATGGTGACTTGCTTTACAACTGTCATGATTTACACTTGTAATGGGCAGGCTCCATTACGGGCATAAGTCAAGGACAACCTGTATTATAAATTCTCAGTGTATATTTTCAATCTATTTTTTGGCATATTTTGCACATTGGGAGGCAGGAGCGATCCCACACCCTACCCAGACCTCCAGTCACAATTGCAACTGGGTTTCTTTTTCTAGAAATAAGGAAGGTTTAAAACAGAGAGTAATTAAGTTGCGGAAAGTATAACCATTGTTATTTGTAGACCTTAAGTTCAGCACTAAAGCTAAACTTGGAACAGAAGAAGCGAAGACAACAATTATGTGTGGAAATATAGGTAATTTCCAAAGATCTAAGGCCAGAGGGAATGAATATGGAAGGAAAATGAATGAGAAAAGACCTCCATGTCGAAAAGGGGGTACATGAATAATGTTTGTGGCATGCACATCGTGGTCTACAAGAGCTCTACAACTAATGCAAAATATTCTATCACAATTAGGCAAAGCTGCTATTATGCAGCACCTTTTTTATGGTGTCAGGCAGTAATTAACTTGTTCAAGGTAAAACAGTAGGCAACTGTGAAAATATTTAAACACCATTTTTTCCCCCTGACCTAAGTGCCACTTGCACAAAAGAATGTGAATGTGAATCCAACTGGCACAGAGATAATTGTTATCAGCTGAATAATACTTAGATCTAACACTTACCCCTTGCTTACTTGCCACTGNACTTGCCACTGTTTCTACTGCTAACTTTGCTCTCAAACACCCCTAAATGGATTTGTTCGTATATATTCTCATGTGTACTTTCCCCATGGGAGACATTAACTCATAAATTCAGCCTAGCACTAGCATTCTAGGGGCATTCAAAAAACAATAGCAACCTTTGAACATCAATGTATAAGAGGGCAGGGCTAGAAATGAGAGGTAAGGCTAGAAAAAAGTTGTCGCTGTAGAGCAGGGCTCTCCAAGCTTGGCAATTTTAAGATTTGTGGACTTCAACTTCCAGAATTCTGGAAGTTGAAGTCCACAAGTCTTAAAGTTGCCAGGTTTGAAGAGCCCTGGTACCGACTAAGAAGAAGCTATTAGAACAGTTGACTACCCTCTGTCAACAAGAAGGTGCCATTCGATCATTAGTTTAACTCTGGTATCTTCCCATGCTTTAACCAACCTCTGAGCCTTGAAGTTAGGAAAGAGTTGCTTCTTGAAATCGCTGCCTAGAAAAAGATGGCTCCCACAAAATCAGAACTACCTCTTTCTCTGGAAATCACTAGCAACCCATAGAAAATAGGTCCTTCTTCCTCCTTTTCTAAGCAGCAGTGAAAGCAAGGTATACTTGACTTTTGAAGGCCAAATTTACTGGGTAGCCAGACCAAAAGCAGGCTGGTAATCCTCAATTTAAAACCACAACTGACACAATTGACATTAAACACTGATCAGAACCAATTCTATGATTCTCTAATAGTAAACTTCCAATCCTACTAGGTCATAATCCCAAACAACTCCCTTTGCAAATCCCTTTATTGTTGAAGACTTTTTTTTCTTAGCCTGAAGGCTGCACTATGGAGATGCACAGTAGCATCTTTCAGAGTTATTTCATTAAAATATATATTGAAGGAGCCTTTTTAACTCAGAAGAGATTCACAGAGGTTCATTTAGCAGGTGTGGGGCCAGGTAGCTAAATTCTATTTGACTTAGTAATCAAACAGTTTAAATCATTTTTCAGGATGAAGCACATGAGTAAAAATGGAGGAAAAAAGATGACATAGCACAATATAGGCCCACAGATAAACATTTGCCAGCTGTGCTTCTGTTATGTGTCTCTAGGCTGGGAATCCACCTGCAATATGTAGAATGGTGCCTGGGGAGCTTAAATAGCTGTGGCACAGCAGCCAAGCGAGGGAGAAAACACTTGTGATAGAAAGTTATTGCATCCACACAACACAGGAGGAATTGCTAATCTTGCTGCCTATTTTAGCAAACCTGGTGAATGGAAGAGAATGTTCTTTGCAGCAAAGGGATGAGATAAATAAAGTATACACACACATACACACACACATTCAAATGTCATCAAAACGTATGATGTGTCCTTCAAGAGAATCCAGGTCAGCACAGTACAACACTGCTACGTATGTTATAGCCTATTTCGCACACATGTAGTCCTCAATTTACAACTGGTTGCTCAGTGACTGTTCAAAGTTATGATTGACCTGAAAAAAAAGGGACTTACAACTCAGATTTGAAGTTCTGGCAGCCATTATCGTGTGACCAAACTTTGGGTGCTGAGCAACATGGCCACATTTACAGCGTTTTCAATGGGATAAATGCGGGCACGGTCATGTGACCGCATTTTATCATGGTTCTGCAGAAAGCCGGCATTTACTTCCAGTTTTTGCCAAAATCATGCCCATAGCAAATCATTGGTTCTCTTAATGACCATGGCATTTGCATAATGACCACCACAAAAAGGTCATAAAATTGAGTCAGTCACCTGACAGACCTGTTTTACAATCATTATCACATATGACCTTAATGGGCAGGGTCCATTATGGTTGTATGTTGAGGACTACCTGTGTTACATTGTTTCTGGACACTTATGCTGCTACTTCCTGCTCCTGTCTTTCTGTAATCTTCCCTGCTGTGCAAATTTAACTTAATATGCCTCTGGGATAGGGAATCTGTCGTTCCTGCTCATGCAATTGTGTATACTTATGGCACTGCATGAATAAACTAATAGTAAACCTACATAACTATGGTGGATGATAATTTGCCTATAAATAAGTCTAGTTCTGAGGATTGTGTATGTGTGTGTGAAAGAGAAAAGCAGAGAGACTGTTTTTGTGTTAAATGCTTTTTGCTTTTTCTACCATTTTGGAATGAAGGGAAAGAAAATGTTTCCCAATTGGACAAAAAGACATTGGAAGTTTGCAGTGGATCATTAGCTGTAGATTTCTACCCCAAAATTTAAAATACTGTACCTTTGAGATGAGAGGGCATCCTACGTGGCAGAATGAAATGTGCTCCAGAAACCAATGTCATTCGTTTCACTCTGACAGATGCCCTCTCATTTCAAAGGTATTTTAAATTTTTCCAAGGGAATCTCCAAGCAAAGGGCTTGATTTGATTTTAGCCCAAAATAAAATAAAGGAAAGGATGCTTCAAACAATTAGGGGAGATCTGCCTATCTTAAAGTGACACAGGTTGCCATTTTTTTATTTGAGTTTGGTTATTGGTATTTTCAACCAAGAAGAACATTATTTGTTGAGTTTTTTTTTCTATTGGCTTTCTTTTGGCTACATGTTTTAATGGTAGATCACCTGGGAGCATGAAGACCTGGGAGGCAGCTGTATAGTAGGTATCAATTAAATTGAGCAGATTTATCAATTTCTAGGGTTCTAAGAACATTCATATTTGGTTATAGAAAACAGAACTGAAAAACAGATTTGTTTTTACTTCTCATGTCTTTCCCTTTGCATCCTAAGTAAGTTTTGAACATAGGTAGGAAGAGGGTGGTAAATCTGCTGTAACTTTTCCCCCCTTTTGTTATTTCACAAATCAAAACTCTCCTACTGTCTCCCAGTTCTTTCTCAGTGTGAAAAACATTTTTATCTAGACATGTTAGCTCCAGTCAATGGAAGGGAAGGGGGCACTGGGGACGAAGGAAAGATTTGTAGATTCTATAAACAGAGAGAAAATGATTAAGCTGGGTCTCTCTCCATCTATTCCTTCCCAAAAGTGTGGCAGGCTGCTTTAATGTAGAGCTTTTTGGAATATTTTATTTGGTCCTAGAGTAAAACAACTATTTCTACTCTTCCTGGGACTGCTCAGTGCCTTTTAAAAGCAATGGTTCTTTTTGAGTTAGTTATGGAAAGTATTTTAAATAGAATTAGAAAATGCTTACCCCATAACAGCAAAGTAAGAAGAGCCGGTAATCCTCAATTTACAAGCCATTTGTTAGTGACTGTTCGAAGTTACAACAGCACTGAAAAAAGTGACTGTTTTTTACATTTACGGCTGTTGCAGTATCCCCGTGGCCATGTGATCAAAATTCAGTTGCTTGGCAACCGGCTCATATTTATGGGGTCATGTGATCACCTGTTGTGACCTTCTGACAAGCAAAGTCAATGGGGAAGCCAGTTTCACTTAACAACTGTGTTACTAACTTAACCGGTGATTCACGTAATAACTGGTAAGAAAGGGCATAAAATGGAGCAAAACTTACTTAACAACTGTGTCGCTCAGCAGTGGAATTTTTGGGCTCAATTGTGGTCATAACTCAAAGAATACTCGAAGAAAACAATACTTTTTATTGTTTCCTGGGTTATAGTCATAGCAGTTATCTTTGTTGCCACGCAAACAATCCTTTTTAATAAGTTTTTCTTTATCATTTATCATTTTCAAAGAAAAACACCGAGGGAACAAACGGGCAAAAAGCAATAAAAAGAAGAAAAACAGCCTTTCCTTATTCCTTTTTTTACATTTGATAGTGCTTTGAGAGCCGTGCGCTTCAGATATAACAATATTTAGCTAAATACATGTGATCTGCATTGTTCACTTTTTATTCGTTGAGTATTTATTATTTCATACTATGTTAAACAATGGCTTAAACAATTCCCTCTTCAGTGTAGAGTACAATATTATGATTGGTATACATTATATCTTTTATACAGCTCTGTATTATAAATCAGCCATTCAATAAATATTCAGAGTGGCATTGATCTCTGGAATGGAATAGATTTCACAGTCAATGGAATAAACTTTTTCCCTCATACTTACAGTAGATATAAAATAATTATATATTGACATATAACTCAAGTTAATTAACTCTGAACTAGCCAGTATGGCTTCTGCCTATTCAGTATCAAGTCTTTTGAAATGGAGGTTTATATTCTTGTCCTACTAAATTAATATACAGACTTCAAGGGCCTTACGTCCACATCCCATCCAATTAAACAGCTTCTATCCATAGACCTTAGGTGCCATCACATGGCAGAGAATTATTCAATAGAAAAGTGAAATACAATATGTGGGGAAGACTCTCCCTAGTTTAGGTTGCAAAGAAAATGGAGGGATTATTGTACTCTCATATTTACAAGGTTCCTTTAATGTACCTTTATAATACAGTAGAATTAGGTTATCTGGCTATGTTTCCTGCGTGGTGTATCTGATAAGATTGACAAATATTTATTTGTTTGTATTCTGCCCTTATTATTTTTACAACTAACTCAAGAGCCAGTCTGGTCTACTGTTTAAGGCAGCAGGCTAGAAAACAGATGATCATGAGTTCAAGTTCCAGCTGTGTGACTTTGGGCTGGTCACTTTCTCTCAGCCCAACCTACCTCACAGCATTGTTGTTCTGTGGGGAATACAGGAAGAGGAAGGTGTGTGTTTCCTAATAATTTCTGAGTACTTATTACACTTGGTACCATATATATTTATTTTGCAATGTATTGCTTTGTTTTTAATTTGTTTGAAATTGTTTCTATATTCTATAATGTACACAGCCTAGAGTCACTTGTTGAGATAAATATTCACAGATTAATCTGATAAATAAAGAATGCTTTAGTATTTTATGCTATTCAGGATAATCTTTATGCATAATTGCAGTGATCTGCCTATGGCTATTGTCTTTATAAGTTTATTTTTGTAAAAAAAAAACACCTACTAAACAATCCTGTGTTTGTATACAAGGAGAAAAAGTTAACAACTTGATTCTGTAAAACCTCTGCAATTTGTATTTTGAAGGTAACTATCTGAAAAATCAAAGCACCTTTCCTTTTTAATTTTATTTAAATTCTATGGGCTTTGCTTCTCAATGAGAATGCTATGATACAGATAAAATGTAAAGCAGTCCTACTTGCATCTAAAATATGAGCCCCCCCAAAAAAATCACTATCTTTTTTTATCCTCATTTTATCCATACAATTTTTTTTCATGAATAAGGATTAACTAAGAGAAAACACACTGCCTTACCAGCATGTCAAGTACAAGATGCAGCTAGAGGTACCTCTAATTCCAAAAAAGGTATGTCACACCTGCTTGTGCACATTGATTTATCCCTTGTCTAAAATGCCTATCACTCCTTAAAGGCTTTTCTTCTCCCTATCATCTCAACCACAGGCCCATCTCCTTTCATAAGAACATTACTCTTGTCAAGTAAATTGAAGGTCTTATTCAAATCACAGCTTCCTGCCAACTCTGATCTTACATTCCATCTTTCACACCATAATCTGTTTAAATGGAAGAAAAACTGCTACAGAAGAAATGCTGAACCTTCTTTCCAGTAAACTTGCATGGAAATCGTATTTGTCATTTTCCATGGCTCAGCAAAGAGGCCAGCCATAATGGAGACTGGAGATTGTATTACGTTGGGAAAATCAGCTGATGTATTCTGAAGACTATCAACATGTCAGATATCCGTTTCTGCGCTTATACCGTAGCTGGTTCCTGATCAACTCCTCTTCTGGAAAATGAAGCATATTTTGTGCAAAGTCCACACGTTACTGGATTCAGATCAACCTTCAGTAACGCAAGTTCACAGAAGCAAATGCTGAATTATTTCTTCAAATTTAATCCAATTCACAGGAATCTTAATTACAAATGTGAACTTTTGATACCTCAGAATACTAAGAACGTTCCTTCTTTCTGGAAGTCACTTGACTGATTACAAAATGCGTATTTACTTTTCAATTAAATCTAATCAAGTTTTAAAGCATTATGATTAACATTTTTTAAAAAAAACATTTCATATTAATATGCAATAATATGTAAACAATATTACAAGAGTTACAGATTTATTTCAAAGAGACAAGGAAACTTTATGAAGAAACAAATTACTGAAAATATGAAGAAATTCCACCATACAATTATGGCAGTAGACAATTAGCAAAATATTTTGATTGCAAGATGCTATGTAGAATTCAGCAGCCATCCCGATTCTCTCCCTCAGTTGGGCAATCAATCCATTTTCTTTTCTTCCTTACAGTTTCTACATCTGTTTTACCCTTATTAAACCATTAACTATCCACATCTTACACAGCACTTATTCTGCACGGCAAGTGTAGGATGAATATCTTATGAAACCCCTGCAGTTGAATTAAAGTGAATACGTATCTGCTTTAGTAACCGTGAGGATCCATATCTACAGTACATCACAAGGAAAGCTGTGATAAAAGGAACATAATTTAACAGGAAGCTGTCAAACTGTGAGTCCTGTATGGATGCCAGAGAGGCATTATTACAGCTGGCAGGGAAACAAAGAATCTCCTAGGCTAATCCACTGACAGGTTTAACAGAAGACCTTCATGCCACATGACAAAATTCTTCTGGAACTGCTTTTCCATGGGGCATATGCTGTTTTGGAGATAACAAATCAAAAGGTGCTTTTTGAGCTCAGATCAATAGTGTTGTAATTGCTAGGATCAGAGGGAATGCATTACCAATGACAGCATCATTAGAGTATAATAGGCATGGGCATAGAGTGGTCCACCAGATATTGTTAGAAAATACATCTCAACAAACCACACCACTGGACATTCTAGCTAGAGATGATTAAAGTGCTGTTATGCTAGGTAATCCTCATTTACCAACTGCCTCGTTTAACTGCCATTCAAAGTTATGATAGTGTAAAAACAGCACCTTTGCACCAATCCTTGCATCTACAATTGTTGCAGCATCCCATTGGGATGCTTCACAACCAGTGTACATTTAGGACTGCTATACCACCCCAGGATCATGTGAACTCTGCCATTTGGGTGCTTCACAACCAGCTTCAGACAAGCAGAGGTAATGGAGAAGGTGGAAGTAAAATAGTTACAGTCATGCAATGTCTTGCTTCATGGCCATGATGACTGGCTTAATAACCAAATAGAAGTTATAAGCCTGTCACAGTCATGTGATTTTCCACTTAGCAAGCATGGCATATAGCAATAGAATTGCCAGTTTCAATTTGTTTGCTAAGCAAGGACTACCTGTTAGACATATTGCCTACGCCAGCAATAGGCAATCTAATGTTTTCCAGATGCTTTCAATTTCCATCAGTCCTAGCCAACCTGGCTAACAAGTAGCTGAACTGTAATCCAAACATTTGGAGGGATCCATTTCCCTCCCTGAGACTGATTAACAAGGACACATTTCTGCCCCAGAATCCTTTAACTAGAGTTTCCATTAGGATGGTTGATCAGAAATCAAAGGAAGGAGAAACAAGATAAGCCAGAAATAAACACAGCCCTTGTCTCCCTTTGAAGCTAAATTCAGTGGATTAAACTATAGGGTTAATTAGAGAATTATGGGCTGAGCAGAAATTTTGGACCATGTAGATGTCAAATATTAAAATTTTAACTAATAAAAAAGAACAGACCTGTTTGAGAAAGCACATACTTTGATGAAGTTGACAGCAATAAACCTAGGCATGAAAATGATGGAAAGCTTTAAAAGAAAAGTCACTTGCTTCTTCCTGCTATAGGTTCTGCCAAATAACCTAACTAGCTATTTTATGCAATTGGTATATCTTGTTCATTGTAACTTTATGCTCTTGTAAGCATCATTGCTCTAGTATATCTTATTCTATACCTGGCATGCATTATAATCATTTGATCATCATCCCATTATAAATAGATATATAACTCTCACTCAGCAAAACATTAAATTACAAGTTGGATACCTTAAGTAAAAAGCAAAAGGATGAAGAATTGAATGATTCCAGGATTCTACTTATTGTTGTAGAGAAGAATAGCAGAAACCTGAAAATCTGTCAAAATCCCATTTATGTGTGTGTGTGTGTGTATATATATATATATAACAAAATGGAATTTTGAAGGCTTTCAAGTTTCTGCTATTTTTCCCTACAACTATGCATACACACAGAACTATATATACATATATATGAGGTGGTGTAATGGCCCAGCAGTTAAGACATTGGACTTTTAGGCTGGAAAGCCCAGGTTCAAGAGCTGAGCACCATGCCATGAGGTGAACTCCCGTTCTCTGTCCCAGCTCCTGCCAACTTGGCAGTTTGAAAGCATGCAAATATGAGTACATAAATAGGTACTACTATGGTGGGAAGGTAACAGCGCTCCATGACAATTATGCTAGCCACATGACTGTGGAAATGTCTTCGGACCTTTCAGTGGCCTTGAAATGGAGAAGAGCAGCATTGGCAA
>NW_015388618.1:29886-34921 GCF_001527695.2 Protobothrops mucrosquamatus
AGTAGGATGAATAAAAAAAACATCATTTGTTAACATTTTCTACAAATTGGGGTCTCTGCATTGTTCCTCTCAAAACAAGCCACAGAAAGAAGACACAGCTTGTTTTTCCCTTTTAAACTAAGCCATAGAAATCCTGATTCACATTAAGCAAACCATGTTGGAGCCATCCATAGTTTGTTGGTCCTACCAAACATCAAGAGGAACCAGTAGACTGGATCAAAATTATATTATGGCTTAGCTTGCCATGAGAACTGATGTATACTATATGTCAGGGGTCTTCAAACTTGGCCCTTTTATGACTTGTGGACTTCAACTCCCAGAATTCCTTAGCCAGGCACGCTGACTGAGGAATTCTGGAAGTTGAAATCCACAAGTCATAAAAGGGCCAAGTTTGAAGACCCCTGCTATTTGCAATCTCTTGGAATTTAGGATTGTATTACTCAGCTGAAACAAGTAAAAATTAACTAGAGAAGGGAATACAATTTTAGAGATAAATCAATGATGAATTCATTTTTAAAGCATGCTTATCTAATGAACATTTTTGATTGTCAGGTAAAGCTTGCTCAAGTGTGATAAACCTATGATAAGGTCAATGAGTTCTGGAAAACTATCCTTACTAATTATACAAAAAAGCCAGTTTATCTGATTTTGAAGTAGAGCTAACACTTTAACTTCACGTCAACATATATGCATGCTTTCTTTGCCACTGTCTCAATTGTTGCAGATGTTCTTTTGAAAACAGAAGATGGAGATGAAGAGCGATAGGGCCCTCAATCTTGTTTCTCATTCCTCAAATCAGTCTCAGCATTCATCATTATTCCAAACTCTAAAAGGGTAGGACCGCTCACTGAAAAAGTCTTTAATTACTATTTGCCACAAGTGCATGTAATTTTCTTTAATACTAATCAGGATTAGATTTAGTAGGAAAGGGGTTGTTTTTTTTAAAGCACCCTATGCGACAGCTTCCAGAAAAATGAATGCCATCTAATAGATTTAATTATTTGAAATCAAGTTGACAAAAGAAGGTCAAGAGGCAACTTGATTATTGTGGATAAGGAGCTGCAAAAACACTTGTAGAAAAAATTATTTTAAAAAGATGTAATTCATCCTCCAAGCCTTTGGCAGATTAAAATATATCTATGCTATGCTAGATAAGCACAGCATTCATTCCTTGGCATGTAATGGGATATTTCCCGGTGAGACTATCAACATATTGGCAGACACTGAAGTGATTTCTCAGACAAAGTATCTTTAATGACACTTAAATAATTTCCAGGACATATTTTGGCATGGCTGCTATCCATTGACATCAATTCCAGATTACATCATTTATCTTTAGGGTTGGGGTTAGGTTTTTTTTTTTGTCCTGAGGACATTTGATGCCTTGCAAAGAGAGTGTTTACGTATCTTTTCTCTCATGCCCCCTGGGAAAAAAGGAGAGTAATGATGGGAGCAGGGGTGGTGATTCAAAGCAGTTATTTAGTAGGAAGCATATATTTTTAAGATCAGTTGGGTTAGGGGCTTCTTGCCCCATAATGGGGTCCCCAAACATTTTGCACCAGTAGGACATCAAGGATAGTGTGAACACTCTGATCAAATGGCTAACATAGCCATCAGAGGAAAATCAGAAAACATTCATTTATCAAAAAGCAAAGTCACTCCCAAAATGTTCTCTAGCATCCCAGTTCAACTTTGCCCCCCTTTTTTTCTTTTCTAAATGAGTAAGAAATACCACTTCCAGCTCACTGAGCTCTGAGATTTTCTTGGAAATAAACATCATGATGGAGATTGGTAATTTGCTTTGTAGCATGCTCGTTTCTATTTAACTGATTTAATTAGAAGAATGGTTTTTTTAAAAAAAAAACTTTAGTGGGACAGTGTGTTAAATATCATGGGAAGTGTTGGCAAGTCCACTGGTATCCACAGGGACTATACTGGTGACCCAAGGACTATAGTCTTTGGACTTAGTTAAAAAGCAATCGTTATCTTAAACAGAGCATAATGCCCTGCTGTTAAGAACGATAAGCTTCAATGCTAAGAAAAATAGCATTGAAGGCACATAGAGAAATGATAACTGGTGGCTGTTCCAGTTATTTGCACTTAAATTCAGTGTAAGCTAATTTACAGGTGGGACAGATTGTACCAAAGGTTGCCTGCAAATGGCTACTACAAATCTGGAATAATTTAGACTTCAAAGTCAACATGATCAAATTGGTAAGTCCATGTTTTTGGATCTAAAGAAAGAGAACAACACAGAAGAAACTATCATACAATGCCCTGGTAAATTAGGTGCAAAGACAATTTAAAGGCCTTCTTGAATTTATCACTGCAAACTTTCCCTGTACTCAACTCAAAACTTCAAATGTACTTCAAGGATTACATCGCAATATACGTTTACTATTTTAAAGGTAATATACTTTTCAAAATGGTGTTTTCTTAGCATGGCAAAACACAAATAGCTGCCTAAATTTCAATGAAGGCTGAGAAGGTGATAAATTAACAGGTAAAGGTGTCTGTATCCTATTCTAGACTACAGAGCCTAGAATCAACTCTAGTTGACAACCCTAGTTGGGTCAACATGGGCAGAAAATGCTTTTCGATTTGTAATAGATTTCAAGACCATTACAGGCATAATGACACAGTAAGTGATGACCAGTGAATACCTCTCCACCTCTCGTCCTCAAAATGGCAGGGAAACAACTTTCTATGGCAGTATTTCTCAACCTTGGCAACGTGTAGGTGTGTGAACTTCTAGACTCCTATGCTAGCTACGGAAATTTGGGGAACTGAAGCCCATACATCTCCAAGCTGCCAAGGTTGATAAGCCCTATTCTATGGTTTGTTTTCAATTGGTCTCTATGTGCACTTCCAGTGCCATTAAAGAGAAAGGATCCACCAAAACACACATTTAAAATATTATAGATAAGCTTGGAAGATTCCAAGCAACTATGATGGTCACTTTAGGAGAGGACCACATATGTGAGTCGGCCTCTCCTTGATATCTCCTAAATCAGACATGTCAAACACAAGGCCCGGGGGCCGGATGCGGCCCGTGAAGTGATTTCATGTGGCCCGCGAAGCCATCCTGGAAACAGTGAGGGAACGGCCCCCTCTGCCTTGGCCCTGGCCCAGGCCAGCTGGGAGCCAAAGTACAATTTTGTGGTGGCCATCTATGCTGAAACGCATTCAGTCCATAAGCCCCCCCCCCGCATGGCTGAACAGTGAGGCTCCTCCAGTGGACCATGCCTTGGCACTTGCCCTGGTCCAACCCCCTTCTGCCAGAGACCCTCAGATCTATCCCACTCCTGCCCAGGCCCCCACAGGCACCCTTGATGCGAACGATGTAGAGCTGGCCACACCCACCCAGTAGGCCACATCCACTCCATCCATGCCCACCCAGTAGGCCGCACCCACCCTGGCCACACCCACCCAGCCCCTGAGGGCAACCACAATGCTGATGCGGCCCTCAGTGAAATTGAGTTTGACACCCCTGTCCTAAATATTCCATATTTTGTCATTGATATGTTGTCAATATTCATGTCTATTTTTCTAATAATTAAGATTGTAAGTTTTCACTGCTTTTTTTTTCTAACAGTGAAGGGAAGCTTTCCAAATCAAATCTTACATTTTCTTCCATATCCTGAAAAAAGCATATCCATTGAGATTTGTCATTATTGAAATTTATTTAAATGTAATTGATTAATCAGATTCAGAAGCACCAGGTGATTAATCAACTAAAATCCTTTAATCGGTTGACAGCCCTCCTAATTACACAAATAATAACCCTAGGGCACATTTATGTGGGAGCAGACAGATCAGATCAGACTGAGAGATTAAAAAATGATCTTTTAGCATTAACTATTCAAAAGGTTTGTATACTTTCTAAAAAAGGTTAAGGCTTTTTAATTGTAACTCCTATAGATTTAATATTAATATATTAATTATATTTAATAAGAAAATAAATATGTTTCTCGATAGTGCCTGATTTGTACCTATTTTTATTAATGTTTCATTTCATGCTTGTTTTCAGAACAACCTATTTTTAAAGCAACAGCACTTGTGTTACCTCTTCCTTTCCACTAAATAGTTCATATGTTCTTTTGTTTTTTTCCCCTTTTTGGAATAACTCTTTCTAAAAGGGCCTTGCTGTCAATGTCCTCCGTTGCAATAATCTCTGTTCTTTATTACACTTCCTGAACCCAACAAGACTTGGATAAAACTAGTAGAAAATTGGAATTAGGCGAAAATAAAATATCAATGTTTAGTGTATCTTCATTCCATAACTGCAGCATCAAAGCACTGACATTCAGCTCTAAAGTCTAGAACAGCGGTTCTCAACCTGTGGGTCGCGACCCCTTTGGGGTTCGAACCACCCTTTCACAGGGGTCACCTAAGACCATCGGAAAACATATTTCCGATGGTCTTAGGAACCTATCTCGCTTTCAACTCCCCCTAAAATTCTTCATTCAGGCAGGCTTCCAGAGTTCGGCCGGCAGGATGCAGGTAACCCCTCCCCCCTGTCCTGCCGCCTCCCATGGCACCGCGCCGCTCCGCGTCCCGCGCCTCAAGCCTCTGTGGCACAGAACCGCTGGCGTGGTCCCCAATGGCCGCTGACACGCTCCCCACCGCCGGCGACCATGCAAGCCCTGGCAATTGCTCCAGCCGAAGAAGCGTGTGGCTGGGAGGCTGCCGTGGCGCCGATCTGCGCCCGTCAGCTGGCGACCCCCTGAATGTGCGCTTGTCAGCTGGGAGGTCTGCCGACAGAGCCGGCTGGCGTGAAGGGCAATGGGGAGGTGGCGACTCAGCGGGCGGGTTCCCGCCTGCCTGTGAATGTGGGGCCCACAGGGCTCGACACAGAGTCGATGGTCCAACATAACTTCCCTCCTCAGATGAGAAAGAAGGAATCTCTCCTGCCCATGTCCCTTCCTCCCCCTCAAGCGACAACAGGAGGTTGCAGACAACTAAGTCAGCCGGTGCAGGAAGCCCTAGAATGGCTAGTCCAGGGCGCCTGGTTGCAGTGCTGGATGTCCCCCCC
>NW_015388618.1:35667-37322 GCF_001527695.2 Protobothrops mucrosquamatus
TGCCTTGTAAGCAGACGAACCGACCCTGGAAGTCTGTTTTGCATTTATTGGACTATACTCTAACTTGGATAATACGTTCTTCCCTGTATCTGAGTTGGAATGAGGGAAAGTGAACTTAAAATGGCGATGGCTTGATACTTTTCAGCAAGAAGTGAAAGTGATTTCCGGTTTGAACTTTTGATACTTTTAACTGGCGCATTATCTGCTTTGGCTGAATTGCTTATAAGACTCTTTAACAAATTGGATTTTATTGCAAATATGGCATCGAAAAAAACTGCGCCCTCGATTGTAAAATATACATCTCCGATGACCCAGACACCTCAGTCAACTTCAAAAACTTCCCACCCGTCACACCCTCCATCTTCTTCGTCTCCACCGCCCTCCGGCAAAGAGCTGCAGGATCTGATGGCTGCAACTATTAAGCAAATGACCGAGATGTTTCAAGAGATGGATGTTAAAATGCAAAATAGATTTGATCAACTATCGCAGCAACAATTGGATTTATCACAACAACAGCAAGATTTAGCACAGAAACAGGATGATTATTGTGCGAGTGTGGCAACTGCTTTTAAAGGTTTGGCGGACTATGTGGACGCAATAGCAGAAAGGGTGGAAGAGAATGAGCAAAAAGCAGAAGGAAGTGACCATAGACTTGAGCTTGTAGAGGAGAGCCTGGAAAATGTTAAGAGTGATGTGCTGATCGCCCAATTTCGTGATATGGAGTTTGCAATTCGGATTCGTGGATTGGCTGAGGATCCAAAGGAGAACTTAAGACAAGTAATTGCAGATGCACTTGGGGATGCTTTGTCGTGTGGTCAAGAAATTTATCTGGAAATAGAGCGTGTTTTTAGGGTCAACTCTTGGTTTGCAAGACAAAAAAATCTACCTAGAGATATAGTGATATATTTTACAAGAAAGTCGAGACGTAATGAAATAATGCAGCTCTTTTACCAACAGAGATTTAAAATTTTGAATCAAGATATTATTCTTTTAAAAGAAATTCCAGCGAAAATACTTAGAGCGCGCAGAGACTATGCTTTTTTGACACAGGAGTTGAAGGATAGACAAATAAACTTTAGATGGGACATACCGGTGGGCATAATTGTAACAATAGCTGGCAAACGCTACAGGCTTAATTCGATTAATAAAGCCAAGGACTTTATGGCGTCTGTTTTACAATCAGAACGCCCACCTACACCCCAGAGGATTGACGTGGTTGAGCAGATGATTGTGGATTTTTCTTCTGCTTCTGTTCAAGAATTAGAGGAAAGTCCAAAAGCTAATGGGAAGGAACAAAGAATTACGCGCGCAGCTCATAGACGCAAGGAAAAGGAAAGACAGATGACAGCTCGTCCACCAGCTGACACCCCTGCAGCTGATTGTCAAGTACCGGCTATTTCGCAGCCAGTAGGTGGCGCTCGACCTAAGCTCTTTGTGAAATCATATGCGGCTAGTATTGTCAGTGGAATAAAATCTCCTAATGTGTAAGTTAATATCATGGAATGTAGGTGGACTTAATGTTCCCCACAAAAGACGTAAGATTTTTCACTACTTAAGACATTTTAATAATGATATTACATGTTTACAAGAGACTCATATTGTGGCTAAAGATCAAAAACTTCTAATGAATTCTAAGCTTGGAGACCTGTTTGCCG
>NW_015388618.1:40458-54220 GCF_001527695.2 Protobothrops mucrosquamatus
TATATATTTCACCTACTTATGTAGAATAATATTTTGTGGAGTTAGGGATATTAATAGTAGTTTACTTTTAGTTGAATAGTATCCTGGGATCAGGTTTGGGAAGTCCAGGGGGGTGGGGGGTGGGGGGTAGGGTTTTTACATTGTGATGTATTTGTGATGTGTTCTTTTTTTTTTATGTTGAAAATAATAAAAACTTATACTTGAAAAAAAAAAAAAGGAAGGTTGAGAGCCACTGGTCTAGAAGCTTAGAGGGAAAAGTAAACACCCACATCAATGTCAAAATGGAGCTCTGCTCAATGGATAGATCTTTTTAAAAATAAAATTCTGCAAGTACCCTGACATCTGAGTGACTGAAATCAAGTTGCCTCTGGCAGGCAGCAAAATGACAACATCATAAAATAGACTAAGCTATTCTTAGTAGTTTACATGGAACTAGTCTTGCTGACTCTTGGCACATTTCCAGGACAGAATATAATTTTAGACCCCCCCATTCTGACTTCCTTTCAATTACCACAGAACAAGGAAGGAAGGAAGGAAGGAAGGAAGGAAGGAAGGAAGGAAGGAAGGAAGGAAGGAAGGAAAGAAGGAAGGAAGGAAGGAAGGAAGGAAGGAAGGAAGGAAGGTTTCTCTAGTCTAATGGAAGTTGAAATATTCTGTTGTATAATGGAATCTTCACACAAATGGAATTACTAATTAAAGGTTCAACCACTTATGTAGGTAATGATAGAGGAGAAGATTTATAGTTATAGATTTATAGCTCAGGGTTGAAATATGGGGTCCTTGGTGCTCACTAACTTACGAGCAAACTTCCAGTCCCAACTGCAGTTGTAAGTCAAGGACTACCTGTGTATTACCAGCTGAAAGTCTGAACTGAAATGTTCCTCCTTCATATCCCACACAGCTTCTCCATCACTGTGCATGGAAGTTACATTCTTCTGGTGAGAATTTGGGATATTTACATCTTCCAATAGCAGAATCCCTATCTCATGTATACTGTAGAAACTGAAATTTTGCTGCATTTCAGAAACAGCTTGTCAAATAGGGGTTATAGCTTTTATTACAGAAAATGAGTCTATAGCAGAAATAAATATATGTCAGACTGCTACATAAACCTCAATAGTCCCAGGAAAGGTATGTGCCTGTAGGTTTGTGGGTGGTTACTGTTCCTTTTTAAGATATACCTCCAATCCACACTTAACTGTTTAAATTAGAGGAGGGAGGGAGAATATTGACCCAATGTTATTTGTTCAGCTTCAAAACTTAGCTTGGTAGGGTTTTCTGAACAATAGCTGAACTATTCCTTGATTATTTCCTAAATAATCAAGCCAAAGAAATCTAGATAGTAACCTGCCTCCATGATGGAACTCAGAATTCATTTTAATGCAGGTCCTTATTAGAAATCTAACAATTCAAGTCATGCTAAATCAAAGGATTAAAAGAGATTAAGTCTTCATTGTGGACTGCAATGTGGTCCTTGGAACAAGATTCCTATTTACTTAAGTAAATTACTCTACTACATTATTCTAAAATAGTGTTCACATTATAACTGACGATTAAAACCATTAACACAAAAGCTCATAAGTGGCTAAAAGCTCATATCAAATAAATACAGCCACGACTGAAATACTGCTTCTGATTTTTGCTCTTCATAGACATAATCAGCATCTTGCACGGAAATGAAGCAGGCAATCAGCACCAACACAACTATGCAAAGATACATTACCTAAATAAAGATAATTGAACATCCGGCATCCTTTTCTACAGATATTCTTTTGATATAACATCAGAAAGAACTCTGTTATTGTTAACTGGGCATTGCTAACTGGGCATGCTGGATGCAGATCCCACAATTCTCAGGCAATGGGGCTACCGTACCTCTAGATGATAGGTTAAGGAATAGCCTTCAAAGTTTTGCAGAAATCAACAAGTTCCTAATAAAGGAACTGGAGATTCTTCTCAAGCTTAGCAAACGCTAATTTAATACCCCAGCAAATCCTTTTTATTCATACACTAGCCCAAAGGGATTAAAGTGTGGAATTTCATTTACTAACTCACAGTTACCAAACAAATGTTGGTTACAGACTCTACATTTATAATTTTGAATTCAATGTTCGATAACCCATCATTTATATCTGGAGGCACTTAAAAGAGATAAATGCATAACTGATCTGTAATGCTTGGAATGGGCTAAAGCAGTGTTGGCGAACCTATGGCATGTGTGCCAGCGGCAGCACTCAGAGCCCTCCCTGTGGGCACGCACACCATGCCTTGGAGATGGCAACTGCCCCTCTTCAACCAGCCTCCCGCTAACTCGCCGAGGTCCCACGTGGCCGGATGCATCCCAGCATGGCTGGTTTCCCTCCCCCCCATCCCATCCCTCCTGGCCTTGCATGCTCTCCTTTTCCTGGGCACGACCCATTGCATTGCCTCCTCAGCTGTCGGCCAGCTGTCCAGCTCAGAGGCGGCTTCTCTGAACTGCTGGCGGTGGGCTGCGGAGCCGCAGAATGCGCCGGTTGAGGGGCCGGCAGGCTGTGGCTGCTGACGGACACTGTCGGCCCCTATGCGCTCGCTGGCCTCTGTATGCAGGGGCCAATGGTGTCAGGCAGCAGCCGTCCCGGTCCCTGCCTCTCCTTGCCTCGTGGCAATGGCACCCTCGCCCTACCTTGCCTTGCTCACCTTACCCCACAGGACGAGCCCACCCAGTGGGCCATGCCCACTCGGCTCCCGGCGATAAATAAGTGGGTTTTGGGTCGCAGTTTGGGCACTCGGGCTCTAAAAGATTTGCCATCACTGGGCTAAAGGATAATGGTTTCTCTGTCAGTTGTGTCTGACTCTAGGGCACGGTGCTCATTGTCCAAAGACAATTTCATGTGGGTGGCATGGCTATATGGCAAAGGCACACGGAATGCTATTACTATCA
This sequence comes from Protobothrops mucrosquamatus, assembly GCF_001527695.2. Lineage (NCBI taxonomy): Eukaryota > Metazoa > Chordata > Lepidosauria > Squamata > Viperidae > Protobothrops > Protobothrops mucrosquamatus. Next base: position 43,379 of record NW_015388618.1, read on the forward strand.
CACCAAAGTGGTACCTATTTGTATGCTTTCAAATTGCTAGAGGGCAGGTGCTGGGGCAAATAACAGGAGCTCCAGTCTCGAACCTGGGCTGTCAGCTCTCCAGCTGACAAGCTCAGCATCTTTATGGGCTATGAAACCATTATTTTAGCTACATTTCAATGCCATACTACTAGAAGGATTATTGAGTAGCTGTTTTCTTCTTCGGCTAGTTTCCTGGGATTAAATCCAGACTGGATTGAATTTAATTCCCAATGAAAAGTATGAAAAAAAATATCATGACAATTGTAGTTCTGTTAAAATTAACTCAAACCTACTCAGTCTGGATACACCTTGGTTAACCTGCAGTAACTATGATCAGGTTTTGCCATTGTGAACCTACTGTTTAAAATCCAACCATCACAGTTTATAATTACTGTACATGTTTACTGATCTCGTATGCTCTGTGAAGCCAAATATGCTTGTTCCACAAACTACGGTTAATGGCAGCAGAGTAATGAACCCAGTCAAGGTAAACACAGCAGGAAACAATATCCCAATGAAGGAACTACCAGTTCAGGCAAACAATCAAACAGCAGCCTAATCAAGGAACTACCAAGAAGAAAACAACATTCCTACCAACACTGACAGGACAAGCCACTGTATATAAACAGAGAGCAAATCCCATGATCTTCCAACCACAGATGATGTTATGTTGGGTAATGAAATGTCTGCAAGGAAACAACCAAGCTCAAAAAGCACCAAATACTCCACCGTTCAACCCTGAGCTACAAATATTCTCTCCTATTGGTAAATATACTTTGTCTTCATTGATCTAAAGAAACACAAAACTAGTAAGACCTGTCCTGAGATATCATGGAATCGAATAAGGCTACTGCAAAGAATAGCCTTATTCCTTGATCACTTCTTACTGAGTGCACAACCTAAGTTGCATAAAAGTTTCATGTTAGCAAAGCTAACAGCAAAACGTGGGATGCTGGAAAGGACAGCTTGCAGTGGATGGCCAAGAGGTCCTAAGCAATATGTTGTGGAGAAAATCTTATAAATAGACACCATAAACGTTATTGTATCAGTGCCTTATAGAACAGTAAGCCTACACTGAGTCTGAAACGTTTACATTTACAACAGTCCTTCCAATCTAGGATTGTCTCACTGACTTTTATTATACTCAAATGAGGGCGAAGTGCACAATGTTTTAGAGCAAGAGACTCTGGCTAATTTTTCCAAGAGGGATGTAGGAAGGAAAAATACTTATAGCATTCCACAGGCTTCCCTGTTGCCAAATTTGGCTTTTGATCTGTGTGTAAAAAGATGTTTCTATTGATTCGGCAGAGAACCGGGACTGGAAGGAAGGGTGTTAACTTTTTTTACTTAAATCCCTTTCCTTCCTCGAAACAAAACATAAACCGAACATGAGTGCGTGAGACCAATGTTTTCTCCTTTATTTTTCTTCTGCTTGAAAGATAACAGCTATCGGATAAATGCTATGCCTTTGATCCAATCTCTCCGTAGGGAACGTAATGAAAAGGATGTTCTCATATATCCTATCCCCTAATTTAACATATAAATCACTTCCAAAAATATGATCCAGATGGGCTGGAAGGAAGGAAGCCAATTAACTCACACTGCCTTACCATCTGACACATTACTTGTGATAATAAAAATACAAACAACATGGTCAAACAATAAGGTTCTCTCTTATATCTGACATTTCCAATTAGTTTTCAAATTCGGTGAGCTCTCCCGCCCCCTCCTGCGGCAAGCATTCTGTTTTGCAGTCCATCTTAGCTCTATATTTATGGGTGGGGTGGGGGGGAGAAAAGAAACCCTTTGCAGCTGAAGCAGATTTATTGGCATCTCCCAGTGGAGCCTCTTTGGAACTGGCACATACCGTCCACATCTGCTTTCTCCATTAGATTTGCAGCACATTTGGTTTTCCAGTGCTCCAGTGACCGAGCCACTGCCAAGCCTGGAGGGTAAAGTTCTCATGGGCAGTCTGGAAATGTTTGATCTGTGCCTGTGGACCACTGCGGATGCTGATGCTTCTTCCTTTCGATGGGTTTCCTAGAAATTTAGCCTCTGGCATTTGGCAAGGCTCTGATTGGCAAGGGAAGTTTTCACGGTGACATAATTAACACTGCACAACCAGACCCTGCGTGTCGAACTGCAAAAAAAAAAATAATGCTAGAAAGTTTGGAGTTGTTGCACAGAATACTTTTATCCAGAATGTATCTGGGGCTCAGTTTCAGAAGGAGCTAAGGGTAGGCAGCAGCCAATCAAGCCATTAAGGACGTTCTCTTTTTTCCCCTGACTTTGGAAAGAAACATTTAACTTTCCTTGTCGGAAATAACACAAATGAGCCTCAAATATTCCTCAAGAAGAGGTGACTATGGCTTAATGGTAGATGATGTGAACTTGATAAAACAGATTAAAGATCAAAGTAGAGCCCATATTAGGAGAATATATAGTGTGTTGATAGAACTTGATTCGGAAACAGAATTGGTTAAAGATTGTATGATTAAATGGGCTCAAAATATTCAAGAACCAATAAAGTTAGAAACTTGGGAAATAATTTGGATAAGAAATGTCAAGTTCACCCAAGCACAGAATTTAAGGGAAAATTTTTATAAAATGTTTTATAGATGGCATTTGGATCCTCAAAAATTGTCTTGCGTGTACCCGAATTTGCAACCTAAATGTTGGAGATGTGGCAGTATGGATGCTACTTATTATCATATTTGGTGGACATGTAGGGATGTTAAAGCCTTTTGGATTAAGATTTGGTGGAATATTCAACAGATTTTTAAGAAAAAGATAAAATTTACATTGCAGTTATTTTTACTGGGTATTATGGACAATTTGGACCAAAAAGAAATGAAATTGATGTTGTATTGTATAACAGCAGCAAGGATCTTAATTGCTCAAAATTGGAAAAAAAAGATGTTACCAACTATGGACGATTGGAGACAGAAAGTATCGTATTTTGCAGAGATGGCAAAAATATCCGCATACCTGAAGGATCATTCTCAGGAGAAATTTATCTCAATGTGGAGAAGATGGATAGATTATATTCAGAGAAAGTATGAGTTGAAAAATTATCATGTAGCTTTTGATTAAAAATTTTAAACAAAAATATGTATAACAAATATTGATATATTTAAAAAAAAAATTTTTGTATGTATTTTAATGTTCTTTTAGAGTCACAGTAAGTTAATACTAGTGTGTAGTAATAATGAGTAGTTGGGGATAGAATTTGATTACTGTGTGTTTATTTCCTAGATTAGCTTTGGGAAGTCCTGGGGGGGAGGGGGGAAAGGGGTAGGTTTGTATTATTCATATGTACATATATGTATGATTTTTTAAAGAGGTGTCCGGTGGTGCCCCAACTGCACAAGACGGGATGGTTGAGTGAGGAAGGGATGTAGGAAAGAGGGAGGAAGGAGGAGTGGTGGTAGTTTTGGGAGTAGGAAGGTGTGGTATGTGGAAGAGGGTGGTGCAGGGGGGGGGACACCGGACGCGTCCGTGAATGTATTGATTAGTGTTATTTTTTTGGGTTGATATTGTGATAAAAGATCTATGTTTTTGTTTCCAATTGAAAAACTAATAAAAAATTTATTAAAAAAAAAAAAGAGGCGACTGTGAGCTAGGCAACGCAGTTCATTATTTTTGCTACTTTAATTGCTATTTTAAGTATTCTATGTGGCTTATGTCTTGATTTTAGGCTTTTTCTTTTACTGTAAACTACGGTATGTCAGTTAGTGTCAGTCAATTAATTTTTTTAAAATATTTATTATATATGAAAATGCCTTCAAGCCAGTTTCTTACTCAAGCAACTGCCTAGATTAGTCCTTGCAGTTTTCTTGGCAAGGTTTTTTGGTAGCGATTTATCATTGCCTCCTTCCTAGGAATAAGAGAAAAGGACTGGCCCAAAGTCACTCACCTAGAGTTGTGCCTCAGGGAGGACTAGAACTCACAGTCTCCTGGTTTCTAGTCTGGTGCCTTAGCCCAGTGGTGGCGAATGTATGGCATGGGTGCCAGAGGCGGCACTCAGAGCCCTCTCTGTGGGCACCCATGTCGTCACCCCAGTCCTAGGCCTTCAGCTGGGTTTTATAAAACCTTTTCACTTTAGGCCTCTGCTGCCATGTGCAAAAAAAAAAAAAAAGGTTCAATCAGTCAATTTCAACTTCTCGCGGGGAAAAAAAGATCTTGCAAAGTTGGAATAGATTGATTGAACTTTTTAGTCCCACCCAGTCTGTCGTTACCACTGCAGCCATGCCCACCCAATTGGCCATGCCCACCCAATTGACCACACCCAGCCAATGGGTCACGCCCACCCGGCACTCGACGATGCATAAGTGGGTTTTGGGTTGCAGTTTGGGCACTCAGTCTCCAAAAGGTTCGCCCTCACTGCCTTAGCCAGTACACCAAACTGGCTCTCGGTCAATCTTGGCAATTGCTTATCAGGAATAATTTTACTCGACAGAAGATTCCCTGGCCCAGCTTGGATAGATTCACCTCTTTACTGCGGGCAAGAATGAAGCTGATACACAACGGATCCAGTACAAAGAAGTTGAAGAATGTATATATGCCTCTGCTTCAGAGTTTAATCTGAAACTATTTCTTCCCCCGTTGCCAAATGGATGTACTTAAAGGCTTTGGGAAGTAACTGTACATTACCCAGAGTCACTCTCTGAGAGTGAGATTGGTGGTACCTAAATTTGATAAACAAAGAAATAAACTACATTTACATAATGATTCTCTCCAAGCTGGAAACTTCTGTTTGACAGATCACTAGACCCAACTTTTAGAGATACAGCTAGTTAGATAGAAAGGGCTGGTTTCCCAATCAGTGCTACTTTCCAGACCGGTTGAACTACAAAAAAGGAACAAAGGTTTTTTTCTAAACCTATGGGGAAGGTCACAAGATTGGGGAAGGCTACTCCAAGATTAGCCAATTTTTAATCTTATTAATTAACTAGCTGTACCCGGCCACGCGTTGCTGTGGCTCAGTCTGGTTAGCGTGTGTTGCTTTTACGTCCAACAGATGGCGCTGTTTTTTTAAAAAAAGCATGTTTTTACCTGTCACAGGTGTGACATCTATATAATAGTAGGTATATAAAAACACGCGCGTATTCAAATACAATGTTGTGTCAAAATTTCAAAGCAATTGGTGAAGAACTTTCGGAGATTTAAGATTTTGAACAAACGAACATTTACATTTTTATTTATATAGAAGATATATAGATAAGGGATTCTGAAAATTGCCATCAATTATACTAGAAAGCACCAGGTTGAGAAAGTCTGGCATATATTGTCAAGGAAAGGAAAATAAGGATGTGTATCCAGTTCTCTTGCTCAGCATCAGCATAACAGAATAACAGAGTTATAAGGAGACCTTGGAGATCTTCTAGTTGAACCCCCTGCACAAGTAGGAGACCCATGTTGCTGTCCAATCTCTTCTTAAAAGTTGCTATCCAATCTCTTCTTAAAAACCTCCAGTGATTTCCGGGGTCAGCAATCATGCAAAACCCAGAAGCAGGAAGAGCTAATACCTTCATTTCTGAATGTAATATAAACAAGATTTGGGGCAGGAGAAAAGCTGGTCTGAAACAAACAAACAAACAAACAAAAACAGTGTAGCCTTCCATGCTGACATCTTTCATCCTTAGAGGAAGGATGCAAGTCCCTAAGGATCCTCTACAGACAATGTGAAGATACTGTTGGACAGCAACACCTTTTCCATTGGAATGCCAATTAGTTGGATAATTGGAACAAGGGAACTGTGTTCCTTTCTGCAAGAAAATGACCTTAAAACTGTGTATACCTGCTGGGACCCTCCAGGCTTTACTAGTATAATGGCTACCTTTATGTTTGTTCCAGAAACTTTCATTAGTTTAAAACTCAGCTCCCAGGCTAGTCTCTGAAATAACTCCACATCATACTTCTTTCCAAAATCATATGTCATAATAGGCTTTTACAACTTACCACTGAACGCTGGATTATTTGAGTCTTTTTTGGATAAACCGCCTCCCTGTATCTAACACAGATCATATCAGTTACATTAAGTCACCCTGTGTCTAAATTTCACTCTCTTTTCTGTCATAGACAATTTAATCTATGTAAAAGGTATTTCTTTAAAAAAAAAAAACCATATCTGAGGGTATTACCAACATACTCTCACATTTCTAAATATGTCTGCTAGCTTCCAAACTTTAAGGATAACTATTAGGCTCTTTCTGTATAGGAATGAACTGTGATTCTGCTGCAGACAAGTTCTCTGGATGTAAAATTAAATATTCACTAAATGTTCTCATGGATCTTCCTTCATTCTGAAGCATAATTTCAGTAAAATAATTTCTTTTGTGCAAAAACAAAAAGTACACAAATTGTGCCGCACATATCAAAGCAAGATATTTTTTTTCCATTAAAATAAGTTTACTTATCTTGACCAACCTCAACTGGGAATCTTCTCCCATTGATGCTATGCTCTGAGCCAGCAGATCCATTACTCTGGCCCCAGTGAAATTCAACTTTTTCTGCTTTGAATCTTCCTGGCAATCCAGCACCGCTGATGAAATAATCATCCTTTAGAAGGATGGCAACTGGAAAGAGAAGAAATGAAAAAAGGAATAAGATTGATTTTTTTTTTTTTGCTACACATATCAGGCTCACATTTATTATCGTTTCATAAACCACTTCTGAAAAAACCTTGTCAAGAAGACTGCAGGAATTATCCAGGCAGACTTTTGAGTATTAGACACAATTGAAAAGAAGAAGAAGAGGAAGAGGAAGAGGAAGAGGAAGAGGAAGANGAAGAAGAAGAAGAAGAAGAAGAAGAAGAAGAAGAAGAAGAAGAAGAAGAAGAAGAAGAAGAAGAAGAAGAAGAAGAAGAAGAAGAAGAAGAAGAAGAAGAAGAAGAAGAAGAAGAAAGAAATGGATCTAATATTTCTAATACAAGAAACTCAATTTTGCTTTCAGATATGAAGTACAGGTACAGTTATGGCTAGTCATTCAGCAACCATTCCAAATTGCGATGGTGCTGAATGAAGGGACATATGATTTGTGCCCAAATTTATAGCTGCTGCAGTGGCCCCATGGTCACCTAATGAAAATTTGGGGGCTTGGCAGCCTGCCCGCACTTATAACCATAGAGGCACTGCCTACCTCTCCCTTTCCCATCTCAGCCAACCACCTGGGAGAGGCCTTGGCCCGCTTCCCGACTCCTCCCCTTTATTCAACCAGATCTTCGCATACCTTTAGATTTCTCAAGTATGTATTCAACAAATGTTCATGACTGAGAAGATTTTTTGGTAGAGTCCTCTAGAAAGAGAACAATCTGACACAGCAAACAGGTCTCTCAGAGGATCTTTTACCCACTAACTTCAGCAGATAATTTTCAGGCCTTTCTGCAAATTACAAGGTGAAGAAAACAAAGTTGCACTCCAGCACCTTGTTATATATGAGAGTCCCACTGAAATTACACAACAGTTTGCCACCGTGACTTGGGAATTAATTAAGCCAAAAAGTAATTCTGTCTAAGAAGAAGGTGGGAGAAATCTTGTTACTGCAGATCCTTGTATCACACATAGGCACTAATTTGTGTGTGCGCACATCCTAATGAATGATGCAACAAAGAATTCTACAGTAAGGGTGTATCTACAGTGAATTTCTGCACTCTGCTTCAATAAAATGGGACACAGTTATTACAAAGATATACGTGCAGGTGGCTAAAAATGAAATTTCTGAATGATACATACATGAATAATTAGATAAGACTGAATGGAAGAAACAACAATTTTGGGATAAAAATAGATCCAGAAGGTAGCTAAATGGGCAAGTGAGCCGTGGTGGCACAGTGGTTAGAATGCAGTATTGGAGCTAACCCGTTGTTCACTGCCAGAAGTTCGATCCTGACCAGCTCAAGGTTGACTCAGCCTTCCATTTTTCCCAGGTGGGTAAAATGAGGACCCAGATTGTTAGGGGCAATAGGCTGATTCTGTAAACTGCTTAGAGAGGGCTGTAAAGCATTGTGGGGCAGTACATAAGTCTAAAGCACTGTGAAGTACTATATAAATCTAAGTGCTATTGCTATTGCTATCCTTCCAAGGTTGGTAAAATGAGGACTCAGATTGTTGGGGGCAATATGCTGACTTTGTAAACCGCTCAGAGAGGGCTGTAAAGCATTGTGGGGCAGTACATAAGTCTAAGTGCTGTTGCTATTGCTAAGTGTGGACCAAGACTATTCATAGCAGTTTTCCTTCAATGTTCTGAATTCTTTATTTAATCTCTGGAAGTATTCTTCTAACAAAGGATGTACATAGGATATATCTCCCTACATGACACTTAAGAAGCTTAGATATTAATACTATTAGGACAAAAGGTACCAAAATATATGGGGAATGATAGCTTTTGCTGGCCAACTTACTATTAATTGTACAATCTAAATAATCTGGACTGTAACCTGATTGGTTGGTTCATGGTATCCTCAAGTCAATGTTGAGTCCTGGCAATGTCTTGGCAAGATTTTCGGAAGTGCTTTGCCATTGCTTTTTTCTTAGGGCTGAAGGAAAGTGACTGGCACAAGATCACCCAGTTGGTTTTGTGCCAAGATAGAACTAGAACTCACAGCCTCCCAGTTTCTACCCTGGTGTGTTAACCTACACCAAACTTGCTCTCTCTTGGCAATTAGCTACACATTTGCATGTACCAACAGCACCTATAATTAATTCATTAAGAAAACAAATAAATAATGTGACAGCCCCCTGATTGACTTTCCAGGATCATTTCCTTGCTAGCAGACTTTCTAGATCCAAGGCATGCTTTATCTAGATCTTTGTCTTAGATAAAGACAAAATACAACAAAGAACAAACATGACTTGGTTCTGAGCTTTTCTATAACAGCTTCTCTATAAAAAATGTTCTCATAACAAATAAATATTCTGAAAGACTCTCTGGCCCAAGAGCTTCTGAACATTGAGGACCAGTAGGAATAACATATTGACACAAGTCCACAAATAACAAAAGCTCATATATAATTATTGCATAGGCTGAAATGCCATTTGGCTTATCTGAATCCAGTTTGGTTTCTTAAGAATAACATTAAGAATATTTGTGTTGTTTCACTAATGAAAACAAAGCTAAGCATTCTATTATAAATTAAATGTATTAAAAATATGGTGTGGAAATGGAGCAGGTCGTGATTAATGCAGCATTTTTGCAGATTTTCTATGTCACAAAACATCTATTAAAATGTACAAACATGGATGAGGGGGGAAAGAAGCCAATTAAAGAGAGTTTTCCCCCCCTTCTTTTTAAAAATGACATGTACTAGGAAGCAAAAAGAGATTTAAAGAGGGTTCCTCCCCCTTCTTTTTAATGTGACAAATGGACAATCCCACAAGAATATAGGCTCCTCTGAATCTGTTACAATGCACAGCGGGATTCAGCTGCATTATATAAATATTTGATGATAGCTAAATCATTTATGGCTCTGTCAGGGGTCATTTTACTTGTTTTAGATTAATAATTAAAAGGATAATTAGGAGTATGTATAATCTGAAATGTTCATCTAATTGCTCATTTTACAGTTATCTCTTACTGGGTTCTGCAGCATATCTCTCTCTCTCTCTCTCTCTCTCTCTCTCTCTCTCTCTCTCTCTCTCTCTCACACACACACACACACACACACACACACACACACACACACACACACCCCTACGTATATGTGCCTGCATTTTGAATCTTGGATGTCTCTTTTTTCTAGTAACACCATCTCCAATATTTTACAGGCATGAAATATTCCTGGAGTTGTGCACTAATCTATTTGCAGATACACCGGTCAGGCATCATTCTGTATATTAAAAGTGGCACGGATTACCTGGAATTTTTTTTATTGTGCTATATACCTTAAAAAAAGAAGCACCTGGATTTTCTTACAAAGATCAATAGCGTGACAGGTCCTATCTTCCAGTTTAAAGAAGATGTGAGACACAAGGAAAAAAACAATGAAAATCCAGAAAAAGCAAATTCAGACACCTATCTCTAAATTCCTGTACTCTTTTTTTTTTTTTTTTGACAAGTGAGTTGACTTTTGATGGGTGACAGTCACAGTGTGTCTCCTGAATTCTTCCTTCTGGGAGAAGGATGTGAGGAATGAAAACAAGTTAGTCTGACAACAAGATTCATTGTAGCCAATCATATATTTCTACATTTGGAACTTGGGGTGTTCCAAGTGTTTCTTTGTTTTTATCAGCCAGTGCCTGGGCCAGAAACCGTACATCAGACTGCATTCCTGAATTAAATTGAATAATCCTTTGGCTTTATAATGTCTGTAAAGAACACTGGTTCTCAATTTTGGCTGACTTTTCTCTACTCTATGGTCATTGAACCTCTGTGGGATGAGAAAAAAGGAAATTGAGCAAAAGTAGCTGATTTCTCAGAAGAGATAATATGAATGTTCAGTTTTAATTTTTAGGGTTTTTTCTGCAACTTAATAGTCTCAAGCCCTTAAATGTTGGTGAAGGGCGAACCAAACAGAAAAATAGGACAACATAAAAAAGTAACACATGGGCCCCTCTACAGTTTGTATCATACCTTTACAATAAATTATGTGGACATTATCTCTGGAATATAGGCATATAATATAAAAAAAAAAAACTATCCAGAAATTTTGAATTTTGCTTGTCAAGTCCAAATATTATTTTGTTTGTCAAAATCATAATTCTGAAATTATGTGAACATTATCTCTGGAATATAGGCATATAATTTAAAAAAAAAACTATCCAGAAATTTTGAATTTTGCTTGTCAAGTCCAAATATTATTTTGTTTGTCAAAATCATAATTCT
>NW_015388618.1:54796-56764 GCF_001527695.2 Protobothrops mucrosquamatus
AAAAAAAAACTATCCAGAAATTTTGAATTTTGCTTGTCAAGTCCAAATATTATTTTGTTTGTCAAAATCATAATTCTGAAATTATGTGAACATTATCTCTGGAATATAGGCATATAATTTAAAAAAAAAACTATCCAGAAATTTTGAATTTTGCTTGTCAAGTCCAAATATTATTTTGTTTGTCAAAATCATAATTCTGCCATTTTATAAAAACTTGAAAAATAGGGGGAAAAAGGTTTACATGAGTTCATAAATGAAAAGGGACATCGGAATAGTTCAATGCTTTTTATAAGTATGTTTTATATACTTACGCTTTGTTATAAGCCTTAAAGCATTGAAATGAATGAATTGTAGCCCATGTGCTATGCTTTTGCTTGTTTTTAATATACAGTCCAAGTAAGTTTGGCCTGGTTATAATGGCAAGTTTTACTTGCTAGTAATCTAAAACTTTTATTTGATATATAAGTCAGAATCAGAACTTGGATTCATTAACAGTATATTTATTGTAATCATCTATCTTTATCATAGGAATTTGTAAATAAAGCTAAACAATCCAATAATGTTGACATCACAGTGGGAGTATAAAATGATCTCTTTTTTATTTATTTGCCAATTTCTACATAATTTGGATTTGAACAATTTTCACAAAACATTAGAAATAATTTTTCGGTATACCTTTTAAATGCATTTTGTCTGTTAATATAGTTACTGTGCTTTTTTTAAAAGGAAAAACCCTATTCTCTAAAATGTTAGGGAAAATAAAAAGGTAACTTCTCACTTTTATCAAATTTTCTATTTTTAAAACCATTTTTTCCTTTAGATTTGTCTGAGTGATTGCTTAGCCTGGGAAATGGTTCTTTATGGATAATCTGTTCTTTTGAACTGCTTATTACAAAAGGCTAGCAAAATACTGCCTGCTTGAACAAGTATTGGCTATTACATTTTAATAGGCTTTAGCATCTAACAGAAATAGCTTTACTGAAGCCCATCAAGATGAAGGAATTGGATGACCTGATCTTGGGCATCTTTTTTTAGTCCTAAATGGAATCAGAACTTGTGAGATAGTTATCTTCCAACCTTCCACAATTTAAGTACGGTACCCAAAAATAATAGAAGTTGGTGAGCTAAAATCATTAACTGGAATTATAAAGTCAATTCTGAAAAGTCAAAGGTGAACTAACTATCTACAGTCCTAGAGCTGTATAGAGTCCCAAACAACTATTCTGGCATATTTAAAGTATCTTGGGATTTGGGCATTTTAGAGGAGGGGGACTGGTTGATTTAAGGGAAGGGATGTATTAGTGTCCTATATTTTCTTTGGTTTAAGGCATAAGGTGGCTTTTTAGTCTTCGTCTTCCCCAAAATTTAGAGCTCCCCATCAGAGGGCAAAATATGTTTTTAATTGTACGGCTCATAGCCCATTTCTGCCTTAAATACAGGTAGCCCTTGACCTTCAATCGTAATTACGATCATTAAATCAAGGCACCCCTGTGACTGGAAGTAATTTTCTGGACTTTTTCACAGGAGTCATTAAGTGAACACCATTCATTAAGAAAACCCATTCATTTATTTTTTTGCCAGAAACTGGAAAAAAGATAGCAAAACATGGTTATAGGAATGTGGAATACTACAGTGGTTTATAAAGCTGATCCACCCAAAATATGGTCACATAACCATGGGAAGAATGTAGAGCACCACCAATAATGATTGGGGGTGCTTTACAGGCTGTAAACTTTGAATAATGGTAAAACGTCTTTAAGCAAAAGCTACCTCCTGGCTGGTACTGGCGGCTCGGGAGGGTACACGAGCCTGGCTTCAGGGAATCGTTAACGCTTCTTTGGGGGAGGGTGCCTTTCCCACGGCCCTTAAAGAGGCGGTGGTGAGGCCCCTCCTTAAGAAGCCTTCCCTGAACCCAGATGTATTGGCCAACTATCGTCCAGTCTCCAACCTTCGCTTTGTGGCGAAGGT
>NW_015388618.1:60054-61944 GCF_001527695.2 Protobothrops mucrosquamatus
GGCGGAAAGTAAGGAGATCCGGAATCATCCGGATCTCGGGGGGTAGTTCGTTCCAGAGGGCGGGGGCACCCACAGAGAAGGCCCTCCCCCTGGGGGTCGCCAGCCGACATTGCTTGGCCGACGGCACCCTGAGGAGACCCACTCTGTGGGAGCGTACCGGTCTATGGGAGGGAATCTGTGGCAGAAGGCGGTCTCGGAGGTAGCCAGGTCCTATGCCATGGAGCGCTTTAAAGGTGGTAACTAACATATATATATAGGATATATAGGATATGGTTTCCTTCATGACAGGATCGATAAAGGTGCCCATCTTCATACAGAGGGAAAAATGCAAGAATAAAGTTCCAAAATTATGGAACTCAGAAAAGAAGTTAGCAGCGAGGGCTGTAATGTTTCTTTCCCTAGGAGTAAATCTATTCAGCACAGCACGACTTCTTGTTAATAAACATTTATGAGCTTGTTCTTAATAGTGCAATTCATCCAAGGTTTCTATGAGGAATGAAAGGGGGAGAAGCCTATGCAACCATAGATATAAATAATAAACTCTCTTTATGGAACAAGTGCTACTACATAATAACAGCATATGGGGAAGAAGGTATCAATACATTAGTTTTGTAAAAATAAAAAAGGAGATCTTTACCGAGCCAAAAGTTTAAAATGGAATGAAGGTACATGAGTGTTGCACAGTTAAGAGATAGAGGGAAAGAAAGTGGATAAAAGGACATAACAGGACTTGGTGACATTTGAGACTGGAAAATAAACAGGATAGTCTTTTGCAGTGATTCAACTAAAGAAGTAATATTTTTCAAAAAGTCTTCTGATGACACAAATGGATCTCCCTTCCTCCAGTTCCCCTTTAGATTCCACATGGCAAAAGCAGACAAGGGGGTTATAGGCATTTACAAGTGACATTTCCAGAATTGAAGATATGGGAAGAGAGAGAGGGGGGGGGGAGAGAGGGAGAGAGAGAGGGAGAGAGAGAGAGATCTATAGATATCTAATTTGAACATATAAATAGGTGACAAGGTTTGCCATCTGTATACCCAAGCTAATGCTATGTTTAATGACTACATGAATTTATAGTATACAAATTTATAAGATGTGCAGTACTGCACAGCCTGTGTCTGGGAATGCTCACTGAGGTAATGCCTGGTGCACAGGAAGGGCATTTCACTGGTAAGCTAATTTCCTGCATTTCTTGTTTTGTGCATGGTTATAAAAGCTTTACAAAGCATTGCCTTGGCATGGATAGACCATGACAGAATACCACATACATACTTGTTGCCCATCACAGAGAACACTGAATACTTGTTCCTGCAAATATTTACCATTAATAAAACTTGAGATGCTCACACTAGCTTTCAGTGCCTCTGAAAACTGAAATTTTCTGGAAAACTCTTCGGGAAACTGACCCTGGAGGGCAATTAAATTTGGGCAATAAATACCTTCACAATACCATTTCCCTTCTCACATGATTTTGTTTGAAATACAGGCAGCCATGTAGGGGGGGGACAACAAGTGGCAAGTGACATTCCATAATGCAAAATATGATGCAAAATATGCAATTTGAGACAATAGATGCAAGTTACACATTTTATGTTATTTGCTAAGGAAATGTATTTATTTATTAAGATATACACAAAGTTATCATGACTTACTACAAACTTTTTCTGAGGGGGGAAAAAGGTATCTCAGTTTCAGTCATAGATTTATTTATGCAAAGTACCAAAAAAATTGTTGTTCAGTCGCTAAATTGTGTCCAAGTCTTCAAAACCCCATGGATTACAGCACACCAGGCCCCTGTCCTCTAGTGTGTTGTTGTTCAGTCAGAAAAAATATACATGAATAATTATTATTATTATTATTATTATTATTATTATTATTATTATTATT
>NW_015388618.1:64674-77681 GCF_001527695.2 Protobothrops mucrosquamatus
TGCTCCCCTAACTTGATATGGTCCTCTGCTCCCGCCATATCTGCCCCTCCCACTGACCGTACTAATTCCTCCCTCCTCCTTCAACCCCCCACCCTCCCCCCCACCCTTTCTACACCGCACTAGAATGATAACAATCCAACCATTATCTGAACTCATTAATTGCTATTTTTATTTAATACAATTATATTTCAACACTACAAAAAAAATTGAATATGTAAGTCCTAGAATTCTTAGCGTTTAGAGAACCTCACAACACATCTGTTCCTTTAAGCTTACTTCTTTAGTGCATTTAACACTACTCACTGTAGTGGAATGAAATAAAAGGTAAAGTTAATGACCTGCACTATATATCCTTACCTTTTAAACACATGATTTACAACTTACATAATTTCTGAAAGATGTATTTGAGTACTAAAAGTTTATATTGCAACCATAAAAAACCTGCCTTCTCAAAAGAAATCCCAGACTCACTTCAATGAAACGTATCTTCTACACAACCTACCTGATGTTAAAATTAAGATCAATGTTAACATTTATAAAATTCAATGGGGCTTACTTATGAGTTCATACCATAAGCTGCAAAGCATGTTTTTGATTTATACCAGGGTATCCTCTATATTTGTCAATGAAAATGTGCGTCTTCTATTGTTTTAGTTTTAACACTACAAAAATAGCCTTAAGATCTGTGAAAAGTAAACAAAGCTGGTACTGAGGGATGCAGAATCTATATTTTTCTTTTCCAAATAATATTTTTGGGGCGCCAAGTATGTTTTGGTATGAAAAGTATGCTATCTATAGGATATTAATAGTAGCATCTAGAAATAAATTACTACATAAACTGAGCCTTTACAAAAACATGGCATATGGACAAACAAAAATGCCAGTTCATTAACAAGAAGTTGTTGCTTATGTTCCTCTTGAATTTTTATTAATCTTTAAAGGATTCTTCTCATAAACATTTCCTTTTCAGAATTCCAGACCCAGGGTAATAAATGAACTATAATTTATTTTACAGCATAAGCTTGTTAACATAGAGCTTTTTCTTGCCTTACATATTTGGATATAGATTTCCACAATGAGTCCCAGGATAACACACCAATATTAAAAAGCTTATAAAAGCATTATTACAATATGGGGGGAATGGTGCTTGCGTGTGTGTATTTTGATCTGTGTAAACCACTGGGTCACTCATGGGAGATGGGCAGCTACATAAATCATATAAATAACAAGTAAAATAACACAGAGATTGGGCTCTGTACAAGCAGCTATCAATTAATAACGGTTAATGTCATGCCCAAGCCCAGAGACGAAATTATGAGATCCAGTCGAGTCCAATTGCTTATTAGCTTTCACCTAATGGGAAGAATCTTGCCAAACTAAAGCTATAACTTTCTAACCCAGAGGTCCCCAACCTTTTGGGCACCAGGGACCGGTTCCGTGGAGAGAGGTTTTTCCACGGACCGGAGGGTGCATGGTTTTGTGTGCTGCCTGCATCCCGTGGATGGGGTTTTGCTTGTTTGTGTGAACCTGCTGCTGGCATGCCACGGACTGGTACTGGTCCACGGACTGGGGGTTGGGGACCTCTGTTCTAACCTACTAGATATATCCTGGGAGATTCTAGGCCAGTGATGGTGAATCTTTTGGGCTTGTCATGTCAAGAATTCAGAACATGCCTTCCTTGACTCTGCTGGCATCTCTCTCTCTCTCTCTCTCTCTCACACACACACACACACACACACACACACACACAGAGCCACATGGCACTTTCTCTCCAGACTTTCCCTCCTCTGGACCCTCTGGAAATCATGCAAGAGGGCCCTGCTCTCCTACAGCCTCTGGAGCCTTTTAAAATTTCTACTGTCAAGGGAAAGTATCCTTCCTTGGATTGGCGCTCGTATTGTTCTAGCACAGTGTTTTGTTTTGTTTTTGTTTTTTAAAAAAATGCGCTCTGAGAACTTTTGCAAGTCCCCTCAAGGTCCGCCCCTCAGAGGTTAGCGAAATCAAAATGATTGGCCAGCTATTGAAGATATTGGAAAAAGTGTAAAACAATGTCACTCTTCTCATTATAATTTTTATTTGCTAAAAAAATTAAATTGTCTTCATGAAAAGTATTTTATTTATATCTACAGTATTCCTAATGGGTATAACATTGTTATTTTCACATAAGTCAATAAATAAATAATGTATCAGTTTTTATTTCTAATAAGGTAAATAAATATAGCCCATACAAAGAAAAGCTGTTTTGGGATCCTTCATATTTTTAACAAAATAGGAAAGGGTCCCAAGATCGAAAAGTATAAGAAACTCTGCTCCAGCAGAATTTGTTTTAGCCTCTAGATGGCAATATAGAGCAACCACCCAGCCAGTTGGACAAGCCATATGATAGCTTAAAGTACAACAGAAGAGATAGATAGATAGATAGATAGATAGATAGATAGATAGATAGATAGATAGATAGATAGATAGATAGATAGATAGATAGATAGAGAGATAGAGAGATAGAGAGAGAGATAGATAACATTTATTGTCATTTTTACTGTGGGCACAACAGCGCACATTAAAAATGAAATTTAGTTGCTTGCTCTCAACGTGTACACATACATAAAACACATTTAAACACACTATATACAACATATATACAACATATGCATAGACCTACACCCTTACATATAAATAACATATAAATATTAATCACTGTCCATCTTGAATACATAATGGAAGGATGAAGCTTTAGAGTTCACTAGGTTAGTACTGTATGGAACAAAAGATAAAATACAGGTGCAAAAGGGACACCACCTTGTTCAATGATAAAGCTAACTTCACTAGTGCAGTTGGCCATCAAACATTTATAAAACATGATCTACATAAAGCTCATTTAAGCATCCCCTGCATAAGGAAACTCATCTGTGGAAGGAATTTCAGTACTATCTACAGAAACTGAATCCAATGCACAAGTAGTAATAATAATAATAATAATAATAATAATAATAATAATAATAATAATAATAATAATAATAATAATAATAATAATAATAAAGTTGGAAGGGACCTTGGAGGTCATCTAGTCCAACCCCCTGCTCAGGCAGGAAACCCTATACCATTTCAGAAAATTGGCTGTCCAGTCTCTTCTTAAAATTTCCAGTGTTGGCGCATTCACCGCTTCTGGAGGCAGGTTGTTCCACTGGTTAATTGTTCTAACTGTCAGAAAGTTTCTCCTTAGTTCTAGGTTGTTTCTCTCCTTGATTAGTTTCCACCCATTGCTTCTTGTCCTGCCTTCTGGCGCTTTGGAAAATAGCTTGACTCCCTCTTCTTTGTGGCAACCCTTGAGATATTGGAACACTGCTATCATGTCCCCCCTCGTCCTTCTCTTCATTAAACTAGACATATCCAATTCCAGCAACCGTTCCTTATATGCTTTAGCCTCCAATCCCCTGATCATCTTTGTTGCTCTTCTCTGTACTCTTTCTAGAGTCTCAGTATCTTTTTTATATCGTGGTGACCAAAACTGGATGCAGTATTCCAAGTGTGGCCTTACCAAGGCATTGTAAAATGGTATTAATACTTCTTTGATCTTGATTCTATCCCTCTGTTAATGCAGCCCAGCACTGTGTATAGCAGTGGGCTGGTGCTCAGGGTTTACTACCACCACTTTCCAAACTTTCCTTGAACATATTTCATTGTGTCAGTGGCTGCCAGAAGCAGGCTAGAAGTAATGACAAATGGAGAGCAAGCAAGCCCAGCAAATGAACAGTCAAACAGAGCAATCCTTACCAGTTTTCCCAGTATTTTTCATCCAAGTCTTGTTAGAAGATTCATTATCGAAGCCAACCAGGCGTATTTCCTGATATTCTGCCCCAACGTGTGCCTGGTGATCTATGATATCGATTGGAGACTGGTGAGTTCGCCCACAATCCGCATTTGAAGTAACCCAATGCTCAGGACCATATGCCCCTGGTTCCAAAGAGATAAAAATAATTCATTTATTATTATTTTATTTATATCCTACCATGATTATTATTATTTTTTACAAACAATTCAAAGTGGCGAACATATCTATTACTACTCTTTCCTTCTATTTCCCGTACAGCAACTTCCCTGTGAAATGAGTTGGGCTGAGAGTAAGAGTGATTGGACCAAGATCACCCAGCTGGTTTTCATTGCTAAGGTGGGACTAGAACTCACAGTCTCCTGGTTTCTACTCTGGCGCCTTAACCACTAGATCAGACTGGACTCATACAATTGGCTTGTATAGGTTTTTTTTATGAACTATAATATTTGTAGCAATGATTCAACCAACGAGGAGACCAACCTGAATTATGAAATGGCGACTTTGATCTGAATTGCATTCTTGGCATAAATCATCATAATATTTGTAAAGAATGCACCTCTTCTTTTTTTTACTGCTTTTTTACTGCTAGGACAATTCTCCCATCCCTTTTTACAGTATATAACTATTGCACATAATATTCAGAATACAATGCCAAATATCTTCCAAGTGAAAAAGAGTAACAGCAAAATTAGTGTACAATTTCAAACTATGGGGAGGTATTAGTTTATACCTAACACATTTGTGAAGGAGCAAATATTTATTAGCTGGGATAATTTAATATTCTATGAAATCTCTAAACAAGGTAGTAATTTGTAAAGGAATCTTTTTATTCACTGCATACCACCATGGTGTTTAGAGCTGACTAGCTCCTTGCCCATGAAAGCTCAAATGTAGTTTTAATTGAAACTGATCTTCCACTACAGATTTCAAATTAATTCTTTTTTTCTAAGTGTCTCATGCTCCAAATACCTTTGCCTAGAAAGGGAAAAAAAATCATATGCCATTAGTGGAAGAAGCAGAGCACTTTTTCTAGCGTGTGGGATATTGATTATCCATTCTCTGTATTCAAGCTCAATTGCCATTCTACTTTTCGTAAAAAAAAAAACCTTCCATAACAGGCATTTTATGAGTTCTGTTTCCAGTCATTTTTAATTTGCATTTGGCTCAGCAATTGATTTTTAAAAACTAATATGAATATTCAATTATGTTACTTATATCTTTTCAAATCATTTTTTTTAAAATTGTACTTTCAACAACTGAATTTTTAGATAAAAAGTATAAAGGACTGAAGGATCCCAATATGGTACAAAGAAAAAACATCCGTATTTATTTCAGCTCCTTTTAATACTGCTGTCACCATCAAGTGGAACCGAGATTATGCCTACTCAAAACTATTGACAAATACCGTAGAAATAACACTATTTTTTTCTCCTACTACAAGCCACCCTGTTCAGCAACCTTCTCCATGAGACTTGGGGGGAGGAAACATAATTTTGAGTCTCCGTTTGGTTATATAGGCAAAAGGCTATAGAATCCTTCCTTAAATGCAGATAGCATATGACCAGACCCAAACTCAGAATTCAGACTACTGTTAAAAATATCCTTTCCAAACTATGACCTATTTCAGACTTCCAGAGAGATTACAACAACCACGGATGGAATCTGTATTTTATAATTCATTCATTGTAGGACAATAATAGCCATTCTTTGGCTCACGTGATTAGACCGCTGGACTAACGATTAGCAAGCCTGCGTTCAAGACCCAAGTTCTACTGCATGACGGGGTGAGCTCCCATCACTTGCTTCAGGTCCTGCCGATCTAGCTGTTGGAAAGTGTGCATCCATGAGTAGATAAATAGATAAGATAGGTACCACTTCAGTGGGAAAATTTACAGGGACATGAAAGGAGCCCCCAATCAGGCATTCCCGGGCAATGTCATCAGCTAATGTTTTCAACCCAGAAGCACCTCGTCAAGATGCTTCCGACTTGAATGTAATAGTAGCCTCTCAATATTTTTTTTTTTTTGCAGAACTCTCAATTCAATGACTGATTTTCAGCAATACAGTTCCCAAATTTGGTGGTGACATTTCCCATTTTGACAATGGAAGGTACAAAAGGTGCACTGGAAAATGTAATATTTAAAAGATAGTTAAAGCACGGAAAATTTAAGCTAAACCTCCCCACCAAGGTCAGGAAACAAAAGATAAATCTAGTTGGCTCTCTCAGTTTATACAATAATTCTATCTAACACAGCCTTCAGCCTTTCAACCCTTAAATAAAATAAATTATAAATAAATAATGATTCAGTGTTTGGGGAGATGTTGGAGTAGCAACACTAGAAGAGAACACTGTGTTCTCCAGAGAAGAAGAGAAGAACCAGTGATTGGGAAGAAAAGGCAACGAGAAAATGGAAAGTTTTTTCTGTAGAATCCACTGATGAAATCTGCAGTACCTACACATCCTTCTGAATCTTGGATGCGATCTAAATTTAAAAAAAGTAACATTACTAGTCCTTTAAAAAAGCAGAAACTTAGAGAAAATATGGAGATACTATTTTCCCTGATGCGTCATACAATTAAAAGCAAAATAAAATTTGCATATGGAACAAAATGCAAGAATAATCATAGCTCTGAAACAAGACACTATGAAAACTGTTTACAGAGTCATGGCAACGTAGTATAAGAATGATGGTAAGTATCTGTAGAGTCTTTGTTAGATCTTATGAAACACAGAGAATAACCCATCTACACCTCAGAGTTCAATATCCCTGCTCCATTATATCACCCTCTATAGGAAGCAGTAACTATCTGCAGTGGAAATCCTTTTCTATCTACGGAGGTTCTCTTCATTGTTGAGGCTTTAGAAAATCATGATTCTTAATTGCATGGAGAAATTTTCAGGGAGAAGATAATCTTAGTACAGAGAGTTGCTTTCTGCAGATAAAAGGCAACGCACAGGTTAACATATATTCACATGGATAGATAGTCCCTGCTTTCATAATATCTAGTGAAAGTTTTTGGTAAAGTACTGATGGTCAGTGCAGTGGAAATTTGCATAATGGACTCATCCAGTTCAGAAAGAAGGGGTAAATTTCTACAACTGAAATTCATTGAACTGTCACCTATGCACTATTTTAGAGCTCCTGAGATTCACTTTTTCATGTATTTCTGTTAGATTTTAAGATCTGTATTCTACTTTGTAACCTGGTAACAGGGCTTGTCCTGTCAAAGTATAACAATAAACACTTTTTTAAAAATTTGTGCAAAGCCATCATGTGGGATGCAGAATCCTTAATGTTGGAGCGAAAAAACAAAAAACAAAACCCAAGGTAAGGAATGTAATGACCTCATTCAAACTACTACTACTACTACTACTACTACTACTACTACTACTACTACTACTACTACTACTACTACTACTACTACTTCTTCTTCTTCTTCTTCTCCTTCTCCTCCTCCTCCTCCTCCTCCTCCTCCTTGCTACTCCCCCTTCCTTCTCCTTTTAATTCCCCCCCTTCCTTTATAGAAAATAAACAGTTTGCTTCATATAAAAAAGTGGGGATATTATTTAGGGCTACAATTCAAATGTTATCCTTCCTTTAACAAAAAAATCTTTTTAACAGCACTTTTAATAATAGCCCCTTTACTGCGTAAGCCATCTTTAAATAGAAGCCAAAAATTAGCTTGTTTTGCTACTTGCAATTGTACATCCCAAATAATGACTTCACCTCACTAATGGAATCCATTAAAAATAATGAATTCCATTTAAATCTAATTAAACTTAATATAAACTTTCACAATTTTTAGGTGCAACACAGTAAAAAATATTTTACAGAGAGCCTATAGATTAGAAGTACAATTTTTAAAAAGAGATATTAACACCCAGACACTTGACTTTTCTTTGTCTCCATTAGCTTTCCAATTACTGTTTTTGTTGTTTTTCTAAAAAAAAATAATGTCCTGCACATATATTTTTTAATACAATAGCAACTGTTAATTCCCAAGTACCTATGCATCTTTTATTTCTTGCGTGTTTTTAATATGTTTTTAATTGCCAGAGAAGGTGTCTCTGAAAATATATTGATTCTTTGCATGCCTCCTATTATACATGCAATATTTTAGCCAGCTTTTCATTAAAAGTAGCACGGTTCTCTGATGACAATTCTTCTTCTTACTTTTATGCTGATTTAAGTGAAATAGCAAACCAGAAAGAGCTTCAATTTTCAGCTGTTTATGACAGTAGCATTGGCAGAGTAACCCTATCATTTTATACCAACCAATGCCATTAAAGAGCAATTATGGCAAACACACATTACGAGCAGCCCAAACCAGGAAGAATCTGCCCTGAGGATGTATAATACAGATCAGTGTGTTATAGAATGAGATAATGAAGCTACTAGTTAAACTAACACTGCTATATCTTTAATTCAGGACATTCTGCACTTAACTAGGCATCCTAGCAAGGTTTTCTCTTACTAGAAGACAACTTTAATGCCCCTTTACTAATGTGCCCTTACTAACTATAGATTGCCAGAAGATGGCACAGTAGCAAATGTCGGTCATTTCCAATTCTACACATAGCACAGTCTCACGTTTTGTAAAGTTTTGATATGTCACACAAATATCTCTCTGTAGACTTCCAGAAGCCTCTACCGAAGAACCAGAAGTTGGTACATTTACATGTACCACCTTAGCAGAAAAGAGAGCAACGGGATTACATTCATACAACTCTACTAACATGATCTATCTAATCATTTTGCCTGATAACATGGGAGAGACACTTCATTTGGCCACAGAGAGAATCTTCTTCTCTGACGCACCATAAGACGCCTCAACATAATGAAACATAATTACTGAAAACTTCCTGAAACAAAAATGTCATTTTTAATCCATTTAAACTGCTGTACGTTCAAACATATGGCGTCCAGAGTCACTTTTGGTGAGATGGGTGGCTATGCAAATTTTATTATAAAATGTCTATATGCAAATGTTTATAACTGCTCAATGCAATGCTGAGGAGGACAAAATTAAATTCTCAATGACAACATTATTATTATTGTTAATAATAATAATAATAATAATAATAATAATAATAATAATAATAATAATAATAATAATAATAATAATAAAAAGTTCGAAGGAACCTTGGCGGTCATCTAGTCCAATCCCCTGCTCAGCCAGGAAACCCTATACCATTTCCGACAAATGGCTGTCCAGTCTCTTCTGGACACTTCTAGTGTTGGAGCATTCACCGCTTCTAGAGGCAGGTTGTTCCACTGGTTAATTGTTCTAACTGTCAGCAAATTTCTCCTTAGTTCTAGGTTGCTGCTCTCTTTGGTTAGTTTCCACCCGTTGCTTCTTGTCCTGCCTTCAGATGCTTTGGAGAATAGCTTGACTCCCTCTGCTTTGTGGCAGCCCCTGAGACATTGGAAAACTGCCATCATGTCCCCCCTTGTCCTTCTCTTCATTAAAGTAGACATACCCAATTCCAGCAACCGTTCCTTATATGTTTTAGCCTCCAGTCCCCTAATCATATTTGTTGCTCTTCTCTGTACTCTTTCTTTCTTAAATTGAAATCTCAATTTAAGGAGCTTTTAAACCTATTGTGAAATGAGCCACAAATGACAACCTACAGTTTTGTAATCGATTGCCATTTAAACCAGGATTTAAAAAATTTGTATGTATTTTTTTTTTAAAAAAGCTAAATAAATATATTCCTATTGGCAAAAGAAGAATGGGATGGAATATGCCTTGTTCAGAAATTTACCACGAGACAGAGAGATGTTATCGTTTAAGATGTCACCCAGTGTAGTGATTGTTCTCTTTTATTCATTTGTGGCAAAATTCAAGAACCAAAGGCTGTAACTTCTTACCATACAAAAGGCTTTTGTTTTTAATATCAATTCCACCAATGAATAATTCATAAAGAATACCACTAATTGCCATGAATGAATAAGAGAGAACAGAAACTGAGTGTAGTATTCTGATTAATAACATCCTTCTGTCCATCTCACTGTCTCTTTGCCAGTAAAGACATGTCTTCTCTTTGGTAATCATTTTCACATCCCATATTCAAAAACAATTCTTTTCATTTTTGTTTTTGTGATTGGAGTTATAGAAATATTCCCTAAAGTGGAAAACAAACTATTTCTTTTGTTCTCAAAGCACAGCGCTCTGAACAAAGCTATGAAAAATGTATTCTCAACCTATTTATGATGATTTAGTCTGAGTCGTCCATAATTCATTTTATTCAAATTCGGACTACTGTTATTAAATTTCAATTAAATTAAATAACTCAACATTATTCTAAAGAGTTATCAAATGGCACCAGTACTGAAAAAATAATGCAATAAAAGAGAAAGGTGTGCAAAATAGGTGAAATGAACAGTCTATCAGAGTTTTAGAAATAATTTATTTCAGTCAACTCCTGATAATTCAACACTTAGAAATTCAAATAAGAAAAGGATATATGCTATTTACAAGGGTAGAGAAGCTTCAATTCTTGAAGGACACTGAGTTGCAAATAATTGGCAAGAACACCTGCCTCACTATCCTTCTTTACTTCCCCCACTTCATTCCAACATTCTGCCCCATTTGCTCAAAATGTGTGGGAAGTTCTACCACATTACACAGATCATTGCAATGAGCAAAAACTTTAGGGAATTCCCAACTCTCAATGCCCAGACACAAGACCTCCAAAATGAAACAGCTTCTTCTGGTATCATTCCTCGACAGAAACAATGAAAGGTGAATAAAACTGGCCCAGCTACCACCCCAAAGTAGTGGTGCTCTACTCAGAAGCCAGTTATGAACATAATCATCACTTTCTTAATGGGAAATAACAAAGAGATATAGAAACTTCAGCTTCAAGAATAGCTCAGGCAGAAATTGATTTTCTGTCCTTTTTTGGATTCATGGAGGACTTTATTGAAGAAACTGTGCAGAGAAGAGCAACAAACTAGAGAGTCTGGAGGCTAAACTATACAACGAATGTCTAAGGGAACTAGATACGTTTAGCCTAACAAAGAGAAGGCTTAGGATGACCTGATAGCTGTCCTCCAATATTTGAAGAGTTGTCATAGAGAAGAGGAGTCAATTTATTCTCCAAAGCACCTGGTTTCAGGAGAAGAAGAAATGGATGGAAGCTACTCAAAGAGAGAAGCAACCTAGAACAGTTAGAACAATTAACCAGTGGAACAACCTGCCTCCAGAAGTGGTGAATGCTCCAACTCTGGAAGTTTTTAAGAAGAGACTGGACAGCCATTTGTCTGAAATGGTATAGGGTTTCCTGCCTGAGCAGGGGGTTGGACTAGATGACCTCCAAGGTCCCTTCCAACTTTATTATTATTATTATTATTATTATTATTATTATTATTATTATTATTATTATTATTATTATTATTACTACTACTACTACTACTACTACTATTATTATTATTATTATTATTATTATTATTATTATTATTATTATTATTATTATTATTATTATTATGGATCATCGCACAGTCAGCCAGATGTTCAGACTGGATTTGGCATTTTGTCTACCTATCAAGTCCTTACCCAGGACCTGGGATAGGCAGATGTGGATGTTTGATGGTATTACAGATATCGTCGCAGTATGGAAGCAGTTCCTAGTAAGGCCGCCTTTTGCAATTGATTAATAGCAAATTTGTCAATGCCAATGGTGTCAAAGTGGTGCTCCAGTTGTTTTGGGATTGCACCCAAGGCGCCTATTACTATTGGTACTACCCTTGCTTGCTTTTGCCACAGTCTTTCTATTTCTATTTGTAGGTCTTTGTATTTTGTTATCTTCTCCAGTTCTTTCTCATCTATTCTGCTGTCTCCAGGCACTGCCACATCCACTATCCAGACTTTTTTGTCTTTCTTATCGACAATTGTTAAGTCCGGGGTATGTTGCAGGTGCTTGTCTGTTTGAATTCTGAAGTCCCAGAGCAGTTTAATTTTATCATTTTCTATGACTTTCTCTATTTTATGACCCCACCAGTTTTTGCTTACAGGCAAATGATATTTCTTGCAGATCTTCCAATGCATCATTGTTGCTACTTTGTCATGCCGCTGCTTGTAGTCAGTCTGTGCGATCTTCTTGCAGCAGCTTACTAGGTGGTCCATTGTTTCTTCAGCTTCTTTGCATAGGTGGCACTTACTGTCTGTTGCTGTCTTCTCAATTTTGACTTTATATGCATTTGTCCTTAAGGCTTGGTCTTATGCAGCCAGAATTAGTCCCTCGGTCTCTTTCTTCAATTTTCCTGCTCTTAGCCATTGCCAGGTCTTGTTATTATCTGCTTTTCCAGCTATTTTTTTAATGTACTGGCCATGTAATGCTTTGTCTTCCCATGCCTTTATTCTGTTCTTCATTTGGTCTTTCTTGTAGGCCAGTTTGGTCTCTCCAGTAGTCAGTAAGCCTTCCTGATATACTATTTTCAGTGCATCTTCATCATTGTCCTTCAGATATTCTTCCAAAGCCATTTTTTCTTCTTCAACCATCTGATGTACTTGCAGCATTCCACGCCCACCTATTTGCCTTGATAGATAAAGTCTGTCAATGTCACTTTGTGGATGAAGGGCATGATTCATTGTCATTATTTTTCTGGTCTTCCTATCCATTGCTTTTAGTTCTGCTTGAGTCCACTATTCCAGCTGTGTATCTAATGACTGGAATTGCCCAGGTGTTGATTGCCTTTATGGTATTTCCTCCATTGAGTTTGGACTTTAAGATCTTCTTCACTCTCTTGATGTATTCACCTCTAATCTTTTTCTTGACTTCAGTGTGCTTAATGTTGTCAGCTTGAAGGATACCCAAGTATTTATAGTAATCTTCCTCATCCAGACTCTTAATGTTATTTTCGTGGGGCATCTTGATTCCTTCAGTTTTCACTATTTTTCCTTGTTTGATAGTAAGTGTGGCACACTTGTCCAAGCCAAACTCCATTGCAATATCTTGGCTATATATACGGACAATGTTGAGCAGCGATTCTATTTCAGATGATGTTTTTCCATACAGCTTCAGATCATCCATGTAAAGGAGGTGGGATAGTCTGGCAGATGTTTTTGATGTTTGATAGCCATGTCCTGAGTTATTCAGTATTGTTGACAGAGGAAACAGTGCAATAACAAATAGTAATGGTGATAATGAATCTCCTTGAAATATTCCTCTCTT
>NW_015388618.1:77718-89168 GCF_001527695.2 Protobothrops mucrosquamatus
CCAATTTTTGATCTTCCTTGCTCTTTTTTCTACCATTTTTGTTGTTATTACTAGTTCTTTCATTTCAACTTCTGTTTTATTTGCATCCACCTCTTTTAACCAAGCCGCATCCTTGTTGTATTTCTTTGGGTTATCCCATATCTGCTTCCAGAACTGCACTGTTTCTTCCTTGTCAGGTACTGACTGATTCATTGCAGTTATTATTATTATTATTATTATTATTGTTGTTGTTGTTGTTGTTGAGAAATTTCCTGACAGTGAAAACAAGTAGTCAATGGAACAGCTTCCTTCTGGAGTTGTGAGTGCTCCATTGCTGGAAATTTTCAAAAAAAGATTGGACAACCATTTGCCTGGGATTCCTGCCATGGACAGGGGGTTGGACTAGAAGACCTCCAAGGTCCCTTCCAGACCTCTGATTCTCTTATTGTATAAGGAGTTCCAATTGGCCATATTTATCTTGTACAGACGTTATTGAGATAAAGACGTTATTGAGATAAAGATAACTTTATGGCTTAGCATAAAGTCTTAATCTATCTATTCAAGGCTTAATCAATAGCCGTGGATGTGCATCTTTGAAGTGAGTATGCAAGTTATTCTGAATTTATTGGACTCTTCAAAGAATGTTATCAGAAAAGATAGACTGTCGATTTTCTCTGTTGGCAATGTAAGAAATGTGAAAATATAGTAACTCATATGATTAGATCATGTCTGTTTTTGACTTCTTTTTAGAAGAATATTGTAACACCTAGAAATAGATCTATGGCAAAGGCTATCATGTTAAGATGTCAATGCTATTTTGAATTATATTCCAAAATTGTACAAGCTGACTGTTTGAGTAATATTGGTTACAATCAAGCATAAGGAATAGCCAGGAAAATTATACTGATACTGGAAAAATACTATTGTCCTAAATATCAAAGACTGAATTCAAGCAACATATAATTTATCAGTTTTTGAAAAGGCTTTCTTTTCCTTTTCTTTTTTTTAAATGACACAATACATTTAGTTTTGACATAGGTTTCATAATATTTTACAAGTATAGACAATTTTAAATGTAATTTGATACATTATCAAATGATGAAATGGATATATATTTAAAAGATTTATCATCAATATAGTGCGTTAATTTTCAGGGCTTTTTATTTCTGTCAATTTTATTTTTTTCACTTTTTTTATTTACTTTGCTATTGCAATTTCAAAACGAATACATTTGTTGGATATTACTGTTTTTGTTTTAATCAGTATTTTACAGTATATCGTTTGTTTGCTTTTCTTTTCTAAAAATTGCTATTGTTTTTGTAATATGATGTGCAAATCCAGCCACTACATAATAAAACTATAAATTTAGTCACCAAATAGAACATGTTTCTTAATATTAGGATTATTTTTTTTAAAAAAAAACAGGTTGAAAAGAGAAGCAGTATTGACGATAACTATAAGTATAAGACGACAGAAAACAATATTGAAAATGCTAACACTTTGCTGCCATCTAGAGGTCATGTGGACACTTACCTCCAATATTTTGCAGCCCCGAGTATACAAACTTTTAGCTCAGGGGTCTTCAAACTTGGCCCTTTTATGACTTGTGGACTTCGTGCCTGGCTGAGGAATTCTGGGAGTTGAAGTCCACAAGTCATAAAAGGGCCAAGTTTGAAGACCTGTGTTTTAGCTGAACATCTGGAGGACTTCAACCTATGTAACCTCCCTGACTTAATGCGTTCAACGGAAACTTTGCAGAAGAACTGTACTTCCATTTACTTAAATATGAGTACAACTCTATACGATCCAGAATATACATATATGACAAGTTAAGCTCAAAGAAAATGGAGGAAACTAAATTGGCCTTCAAGCCCAATGCATGGGTGGAATTGTGGTCTGGATTCATTCTGTATCCATACATTCAAGTTAAAGCCAAGTGAGAGTCAGTAAGATACTTGTGCAGGATGTCCTTAAAATCTTTCATGACACAAAGCGTCTGTTAACTAGAAGCTGAGATACAAAGAATCATAGGAACAGTCTATCCCAGGGTTAGGCAACCTTGGCTCTTTTATGACTCGTGGACTTCAACTCCCAGAATTCCTGAGCCAGCTGTGCTGTGCTGGCTCAGGAATTCTGGGAGTTGAAGTCCACGACTCATAAAAGAGCCAAGGTTACCTACCCCTGGTCTATCCTTTTTTGAGGCAGCCTCAAAAAAAAATATAGAAATCACATAATAATGAATGATATTGTATAATCTTTTTTTATATAAATATTTTTATTGAGTTTTATAAAGATAATAAAGGGATAGGGTCAAAAAGGATAAGACAACGGGAAACATACAAAAAGGTTAAACCAGGGGAAAGGGGTAACACAAAAGTGGGATTAATCTCACAAAATAACATCGCTTCAGCAAGTCTACCAGTATGTAATACTTTCAATTTTAATTATGTTCTCCTGCTTCTCCAGATAATTCAGAAAAAAAGCCACATGTTGTGTGCTACTGTATGTCTTCTGTACTCTATTCCCAGGTCAGTGTAAAGTGTGGATATATACTCAGCATTGGCTTGAAACAAAAATCAAGATTAATTTTTGTCTGTTAGCTTTACTTATTAGCTCACCATGGACATAACTAAAGGGACAGGAAAGTTATGAGTAGCATACATTTAAAGGTAGTCCTTGACTTACAACAACAGTTCATTTAGCGATCTTTCAAAGTTACAACAACACTGAAAAAGTGATTTATGACCATTTTTCACACTTACAACCGTTACAGCATCCCCATGATCATGTGATCAAAATTCAGATGCTTGGCAACTGATTCATGTTTATGACGGTTGCAGTGTCCCGGCGTCATGTGATCCCCTTTTGCGACCTTCTGACAAGCAAAGTCAAAGGGGAAGTCAACTGTGTTTCACTTGACAACCGTGGCAAGAAAGGTCGTAAAATGCAGCAAACACATTTAACGAATGTCTCAATTAACAATCAAAATTTTTGGCTCAAGTTGCGGTCGTACGTTGAGGACTACCTGTAATTTGATATAGCTGAAAAGGTCTAGAAATACACAGAACCAGCTTCAGTGTTAAATTTAGCCATAGTTCATAGATACTACTGCTAGAAAAAGGACAGATTCTGGAATGAAATGTTGTTGGGTTAAGACAAAAAGTATCCCTAAAATGTATTTCTGTAAGAGATAGCTTGTCTGTGCTGGGTTTTTTTTAACAAAGTTTTATATTTGTCCCCCGAACAACCCTTTCACAACAACAGAAATAAGTAGAACTTACTAAATAGGGAAATACGTTACTGCTCGATATTAATAGCAACTTACAGTCACTGGAGCAATTTACTTTATTTTTCAAAGTGTCCTGCATGAGCAATATCTAGAAAACAAAAAAAACCCCACATGGATCTGATACATCTGCATAGTAATTTCTCGTTCCAGTGTTATTCTCAATGGAAACTGTGAGAATTTAAAACAAAACACTGAAACTGTGGCATGCCCTAAGAGAGCTTCTCGTCAGATAATATACCTAGATTTGCAATGCAGAAATTGAGTGAGGCATAAATATTAGGATCTACATCTATCTGGCTTTGAAGGAGAAAAGGTGATATAACGCTCACAGGGCTGCACACGTGAATTGGTAGCTCCCTTCCTAAAGAAGCCAGGTCTTTCCCTGAGTTCACACAACTGGAAAGGTGAATTTTATTTAAAGAGGTCCCAACAAATACAATGTTAACTTTTATATCAGCTGTGAATCACCTTTACCGCTATCAATCCAGACAGATGCAACAGCCCTAATCAATATTCTACCCTTGGAACCACCCCAGGGCACAGCCAGCTGTCTCTGATAATAAGGGAGAAAGGCAAGAAGATGTCAGACTTGTCCTGACATTTCTCTTCAGGGTCTAAAGTTTATTCTCTTGGAATAAAAGAACACTAATTTGTTCCATGAGCAATAGCTTTCGGTAGGCTTGTGCTCCATGAAAATGTACTCAAACATCAGGTCTCTTGGATACGTTGGGCGATAATTCACAGAAATCCTGAGCATGGATAGTGTTCCCCTAAACTCTGGCAGCATTCATATTGACTGCTCCTCCATCAGTACTCTGGCAGCATTTTAAACAATAGTTTACATCAGGGGTCCCCAACCCCCGGTCTGTGGACCAGTACCGGTCCGCAGGATGCCACCAACCAGTCCACACAAACAAGAAAAGCCCCATCTACGGGATGCAGGCAGCACACAAAAACACGTCTCTTCCAATCCACAGAAAAACCTCTCTCCATGGTCCCTGGTGCCCAAAAGGTTGGGGACCTCTGGTTTACATGATTCCCATATAAGAAGAACCTGATTGGATCATGCCACAAATCTATCTAAACCAGCATTCTGTCTTAACAGTGGCAACTGGAAGCATTTGAAAAGTTCACAAATCTGCAACAGATGTGACTCTAGTAGCATCTAATCAATTCATCATTAGCATAATTTTCAGCGATGAGTATTCCTCTCTGGAACTTTCAAGCTAGGGGTGAAGAAACTATTTTGGATTAAGATGAAATTGTTAAGCTCTCTGAACGATCTTAACCTTTACTTTTCTTGCAAGTGACAGAGAGCTAAGTGATAGGAAGAAGCTCAGAGGTCCAAAGCCTTCTAGAATTGACACAGGACTCAGCCAACACTAATCTTAAGGGGAGCTTGTGTGCATATCTGAATTGATGCCAATTATGTGTTAGCCATGATAAACTACCAGTATGCCTTTTAGTGTTTAGAGAGGGGCGCAGTATCTGTAAACCTGTTCCAGAACCTTCCTAAAAGTTACAATCTAATGGAAACCACCTGCTAGAAACTCAAAATGATAATTAAATATATGTAAACTGTATCTAACCAATTTAATTCATAGTCACATTTAAATTAAATTTAGCTGTCATTCTAGTCTTGCCCATTCTTTAAATTGCATTGATTGGTGGATTGATAAATTTGAAGGGGGGAGGGGTTCTGGCACACCATCCAAAGGCCAAGGTCAACCCTTTACCCCACCCCAAAAAGTATATTCTGACTCTAGAAAACAGGGCCTAATCTGAGGTCTTTCACACATTTATTAACCAAGCATCCCCCCAAAAAAAAGTTTAATCAAATATTTTGGTCAGGAATGCAAATTCTCTATCCTCAGCAAGAAAAGAGAACTAGAGAAAGAGTCCAAAAAGGAATAAACAAGTTCACATAAAAATTGAAACAACTATTTAAGACCTCAAATCTTGCCCAGCAGGTACCACCTATTTCAGTGACGTGCTGGGAGAGAAAAGGAGGAGATGTATTTCCTTTTCTATGTCTACATAATGTACATATAAAGGAGTTACACCATTCTGGCCTTTGCATGTAATCTGGAAAAGGGAAATGTGGGATTTGCTCATTGTTCTTGTGCTGACAGGTCAAGTCTCCTTTCTGGTTTTATCACAATAGTAATAAAGACTTTAACTTAAAAAAAAAAAGTATGGAGCCCTGCTCAGGATCAGAATTTGAATCACACAGATGAATGTGACCAAGCTATCAAAACTTTAAACTGAAATTTGAGATCATTGGGCAGCTTCAGGTCTTAGTGTCAACGCTGCAAATACTGTTTATTCTTGCTTTGACAATATGCAGAACTGTCTGGTATTTTTATAGTTAAATCAGGCAACAGTGAAAGGGGAGGAGAATAAGGAAAGCCCGGGAAAAAGAAATGGGAAGTGAATCACATCTTCCAAGTTAATTGGAAGATGTGAACCATGACCCCAAAATAGGGGAGGGGAAAATGCCTGGAATGTATGTGCAATGGAAAAGAATCTCAGATCTAAGCATTCCACCATGCCGTACTGACATCTCTGTAACCTTAATAAATGCTTTTAGGTTAAAAAAATGCCTGAAAGTTCTTTTAAGTGTTTCGTTAATCAGACACATGACACTTAGTTTAAACTCTTGGTGAACCTTATTTTGTTTCTTGCCTCCTGGATCTGAAGTCTAAAGGTCTAAACCAGGGGTAGGCAACCGTGGCTCTTTTATGACTCGTGGACTTCAACTCCCAGAATTCCTGAGCCAGCCAGTCCACGAGTCATAAAAGAGCCAAGGTTGCCTACCCCTGGTCTAAACCTTTGGGAAGGCTGCTGTAGATAGCCAACTTGCTTTGTGCCATGACAAAGTGATCTTGGTATGAAACAGTTATGGAGTTTTCTCTTCAGTCCTTATCTACACTACTTTCTACTGCAGCTTGGATGCATTAGCTAAACTTGGTTGATCCCAAACCGTGATCCCTTGGCCAGGATTAGTGCTTGGATAGGGCATCTCAAGGGTATCCTCAAGCGTTTGGTTGGGAAATTGGGGGGGAAAAAATCTGGGAGAATGGTTCTCCATAACTTTAACTTACAGCTTCCCCTCTGGATTGACACCACACCATCTTTAGAAGCTGAAACAAAGTTATACATGGCTTCAAATCTTGGGGTTTTTCCCCTCTATCATTCCCAGCAATAAGACATTAAGTTTATTTCAGGGATAGTATCTTAATTCTAGATTACTTCAACAAGTAAATGTTTTAAAACTCAAACAATATCATCCATAGTATCTTCATGGTCTCGAAAGAGTTTTCATAACTCATATTCAAGCGTTCCAAAGTCATGTTGGCTCAGGAGGGCAAATCAAAGTCAAAAGCAGAAGTGTGCTTTAAGGAAAGAAAATCGAATTGTTAACTGCAACAAGCAGATTCCTTCCCATTAGGCAATCCAGGCCCTGTTGCTGACATGGCAAGTGTGTTGGTGTCCTGCTTCCTCCTTTTAATTAGCTTGTCTGAGAGTCTCCTCTTCAGGGGTGAGTAAAGTGGATACTAAATATAGCACAGCTAGTAGGAAGGCACCAAGCGTGAAATGAAGCAACAAATGCTGTGAAATGTAGGTCAGTATCTTGGGTTTCTTCCACAGGTAAACTTGACCCTGACTTTTGAGACCGGGTTAAGAACAAGAGACATTTGGATAAATACCAAGTTGTTTTAGCCCCTTTCTGATGACACAGTTTTCTCCCTGGGTCTACAGAAATCTGAAGTCCATAATGCAGTACGAAAAAAGCTTCATGTGTTCAGAGATACTTTCCTTTCAGGTTCCCCGGCATGCCTAACTTTTAGAAATTAGTTTCTTCTTTTAGATTAAACAATTTGGTATGCTTTAAAACAAAGAGCCTAAGTGACATTCTTAAAAAAATAAAAACAATGCTCTACTCATGTGCACACACCTGCGGACCTTATGTGCATGCCCCAAACTGATCAAGTGGAAAGGTGCATTCTGGTTTGGAAAAGGGAATTGGATATTGGAGTGGGAATTGGAGTATTGAAGAGAAGATGCCCACAATTTTATTTTATTTTACTATTTATTCCTCTCATTTATGTAGCAGCCCGTATTGCTGAATGGGACTCTGGGTGGTGTATAGTAAAAAAATAAACATTAAAATACTCCATAATAATAAAAAAAAACATGAGGTTATTAAGACTAGCAGAGATTATCTTCAGTGTTGCAGATAATGTGGCCATCTCAACAAATTATCATTTCCTCAAGATCCCCAAGCCTGTTGACAGAGCCTTATTTTGAGGGATTTATGGAAGGCTACCAAGGATGGGGCCAGTCCAGGAGATTGTTGTGCTCTGGCCAGAGTCAACTCTGGTGGGAGGGAGGGAAGGAGAGAGGGAAAGAAAGAAGGAGGGAGAGAGGATTCCAAAGAGACATTGTGTGGGCATAACAACAGAAAAAGTGCAATCTTCTGGGTTCTACTAACTGTAATTCCTTAACAAATGGAATCTGTGCCAGACCTGATGGGATGGGCAGAAATAATTGGAAATAGGCTGTCAAGCACCGGAGAAATCAGGAGATTCAGGCACTTCAAATGAGTATAAAGATTTATTGCAAGCTTAAGCTCTCTACAAAAATCTGAGCTACTAATGGTCAAAGGAAATGATCGGGAATGAAGTAGGCATTCAAAGTGGGCTGGACTTAGATCTCTTGCGGGTGCACAGGGACTCATGACTTATGACACGTTTGACCCCTCCCTTGGGCTCAGCCTGTCATCTTCTTCATAGGCAGCCCCTCAAATATAATTTAGCCCCCTACCATGAAAGGCTTTAAAGGTCAAAACCCAGAAGCAAATTGGCAACCAACATAACTCTTGGAGCATGCCTAACTGCCCACACTGCCTCATTTTGCAGCAGCTGAAGCGTCTAAATACTCTTGAAGGATAGTCCCACATAGAGCACATTACAACTGTCCACCTGGGAGATGACCAGGACATAAGTGACCATGAGCAGAGCCTCTTGATCCAGGAATGGATTCAACTGATGCACACTACAAAGCTATGCAAAGGTGTTCCTAGCCACAAGAGCCACCTGCTTCTTAAGCAGGAGTTGCAACTCCAGGACAAACCCGATTGTGCACCAGGTATACCTTCCAGTCAATGAATACTTTATGACTGGCCACACATCATAACGGAAGACATTTGTGAATGGCTAAATTCCCTACATGGTAATCATTTTATGAGACTAGGTAAACCAGATTCCCAAGACTAGATAAAAGGGGGCAGAGAGAAACTTTGACCAGCTTTCAAGATTCTGTTATTCTATCCTATAATGCTAAAGAGGCATTCTTGGAATCTCTGCTGTGTCTGGCTCTGGATCTTGCCTACCTCAAAGGGCTGGCAGGATTGGATGACAACTACCTTCATTCCTTGCTCACGCAAACAGTTGGCTTTGCTAGCTGAGGATAACAAATCCAACACACAGCATGACCTCCAGGAGGCTCATACTAACCAACTGCTTAAATTAATTACATTTATCCAGAGTCTGAAAGACACATCACGTCACTCTTGGCATGCTTCCTTGAAAAATCTTCATTATCATCAACAACCATTATGGTACAACTCTATAGAACCTCGGATTTCCTTGTCATTTAGGGAGAAAAAGACAACAACAGTCTCGTTTTGGTTGAGAGCCTAATCTTCCTATTGGTATTACACTTAGAGCCATAGCTGGCCTTATCAGCATTACTGATTCCCAGCTGACTGGGTAGATTCATTAACAAAACAATATCTGGTGACTGAAATGAAGTCTCCTTCTTCCTATCATTGGTGCCTTGCTGTTTGTTGTTGCCTCTTGCTGTGCACACAAGTAATTAACTTACCATGCTCCACTAGCTCCTGACACATTACTTGGCATCAAAAAATTCACCGGCAGGTAGTTAAGTATGCAGACCTATTTCTAACTCTACAAACTTTGTCCGAAACCATCCACTTTTCAGGGGATATAGCTACCTCTTCTTGATTCAAGCTGAGAGGGCATGGGTGGGCATGCCACAAAGCAGGGCAACTGGGAATGGTAAGAATCCTATTTTAGCTTTTTATATGGCCCTTTGGAATATTTTGTGCATGTATTGTCTCAATGATCTTAACAATCAGCTTTCAAGAAAACAGAAGATAATGGATCTTTCAGTGCTGTTAAAAGCACAATGGCTTGCCTGGGGCCATCTTTAATTAATGTTACTGGTTCACAGCTCAACTGCTTCAAAATAACTGTCCTGTGACTGTCCTTTCCCATCCTGCATGACTAATTTCCTTAACTTCTACTTCTTGGTAGAAAGGCAGGTTATAAATAAAGCCACACCATTCATAAATAGCATAGCCCTATAGTTCAGCTATAAATAAACAGAATCTGTGTCTCTATTTCCTGCCAGGGTTATGCCAAAAAATATAATTTTATTTTGGTGGTTGTGTAAACACTTCTGCTCTTAGCAACTATGCACAAATAATGGAAGGACAAAGAGTATTTGAAAAGAGATGACTGTTCATGTCATGAATTTAGGTTTCCATAGATGGAAACAAGAAGTGAAATGTCCATTGTGACATCATAGCAGAAACCCCAAGACTTATTTGTGACTATCATCAGATGCACATATAAAAGAGCAGGGACTCCATTATGTCATCATTTCTTGGTCATGTTTCTTTGTCATGATAGTTGCTTGCAGACACCTGCTCCATGAGACTACTCTTTGAAATTCCTCATGGTATCTCTTCTGGGTTTAAAAATAAGAATTCACCTAGACCTTTTGCAAGGACTATGATACATCTTTCTTCTTTTTCTTTGTTACTGTCTAGGTCAGGGGTAGGCAACCTTGGCTCTTTTATGACTCGTGGACTTCAACTCCCAGAATTCCTGAGCCAGCCATGCTGGCTCAGGAATTCTGGGAGTTGAAGTCCACGAGTCATAAAAGAGCCAAGGTTGCCTACCACTGGTCTAGGTTCAGAATGGATCAACTCACTATGGCCAACTCCCTGCAGCCAATTCACTGCAGTTGCTGCACCCAACTCGCTGTGGGACAATTCGCCATGCGACCATTCAACAAATACAAAAAGTTAAATTAATTTTTTGATGGAACAAAAAGCTAAATTAATTTTGACGGAACAGAATGAGGAAAGTCAACCCAGAAACACAAGAGTCACAATAATTTGGACAAAAACATGGTCACCAACAGAAAAAGTAACTGAATGATTAATGATTAAAAATGCTATTAAAATAGCACAGCTGGCTCAGGAATTCTGGGAGTTGAAGTCCACGAGTCATAAAAGAGTCAAGGTTGCCTACCCCTGTCCTAGACCCTTCCTAAATTTGGGGGTTCTTATTGTTCCTTTGCCTTATGCTATTTTTGAGTTTTTGTATTGTTTTGTTTAACAGTGTTTTTAACAACTTTAAATCACCCAGAGTTGCTGAGAGTCAGGATCCATATCGAACTAATAAATAATTGTTGGTTGCACAGTCAGTCAGATGTTTAGTCAGGATTTAGCATTTTTGCCAGTAGGTCTGTCCTGATATTGCTCCTAGGATGTCTTACTATAGGTGCCCAGACTGACACATCAGTAATGCTGTGTTATCAGATAACAACAGGGCATATATGACCTTCCAGTGGTGGATAAATCTGAGGTACAATTTTAGTACTGCTGTGGGAAATGATGCTCAGCAACACCGGAAAGGCCACATTTCTCACAGAAGGGCCACCCTTTAGAAATGCCTCAGTGGTATTTAATATGCCCAGGATTCTAATCTACCAATCAGCCTTCTCCAATCTGGTTGCCATCCTGGCTTTGATCGTCTGAATTTCTGACCACTGAGGTTCTTGTTGAGAATAGTGATGTTGAAGGTCACACATTTGAAAGGCATCATGACTGGGGAAATCATGACTGACCTAGATCTACAACGAACACAAAGCAATATGTGAGATCTTTTCCAGTTAAACTAAAGGCACGGTTCATAAACTCTTTGCCATCACGAGAGCTAAGCACAGTGAAAACAACATCCCCATTAAATTATTAAAATTATCCCAGCCGCTGCAACTTTAAGAAACACTTATAGCCACAGAAGTGAAACGATACAATAACGCATGTTAACACCCCTCGGCTCCAGAGAAACTACCAAATACTTTA
>NW_015388619.1:0-8215 GCF_001527695.2 Protobothrops mucrosquamatus
TATCCTGCCTTTGTTATTTTACTGACTCAAGGCAACAGGCATATCCAGCATGCCTTCTTCCTCCTCCTCCTCTTTTCCTCATAACAAACCTGTGAGATTGGTTGGGCTGAGAGAATGTGGCTGGCCCAAAGTCTGCAAGTTGGCATTCATGGCTGCAGTGAGACTTCAACTCATAGTCTCTTGCTTTGTAGCCTGGTGCCTTAACCACTAGACCAGGGCTCTTCAAACTTGGCCCTTTTATGACTTGTGGACTTCAACTCCCAGAATTCCTCAGCCAGCGTTCCTGGCTGAGGAATTCTGGGAGGTGAAGTCCACAAGTCATAAAAGGGCCAGGTTTGAAGGCCCCTGGATTAGACCAGTGATGGCGAACCTTTTAGAGACCGAGTGCCCAAACTGCAACCCAAACCGACTTATGCATCGTCAGGTGCCGGGTGGGTGTGGCCCATTGGGTGGGTGTGGCCCATTGGGTGGGCATGGCTGCGGTGGTAACGGCAGACTGGGTGGGACTAAAAAGTTCAATCAGTCAATTCCAACTTTGCAAGATCTTTTTTCCCCCATGAGAAGTTGAAATTGACTGATTGATTGAACCTTTTTTTTTTTTTCCACGGCGGTGGAGGCCTAAAGCGAAAAGGTTTTATAAAACCCAGCTGAAGGCCTAGGACTGGGGTGACGGCACACATGCCCACAGAGAGGGCTCTGAGTGCCGCCTCTGGCGCCCGTGCCATAGGTTCGCCACCACTGCATTAGACCATACCAGCTCTCTTCCACATATTTCACGCACCCTGCTTATTCTGCAGGCCATCAGCCTTCCCTCTGCATCTCTTTGTCCTCCGAAAACCTTAGGGATGGTCTCTGGCCAGCCTTGCCAACCTGATTTAAAGGCATAGCTGATTGTGTTATTCATTTATCCCGCTTGAATGTCAGCCTCTTTTGGCCTATAGTGGATCTCTATTACCGACATTCCAATCAGACTTCCCCTCCCCTGATTTTTTTTTCAAGGCAAAATGATGATTTACAAATAATGCCAAAGCTTTTAAGAACTGCCTTGATGGTTTAGATCAAGGCCCAACTCTTTCCATCCATGGGTTGCCATGGAAGCACAAAGACAGTGGCCTTTCAGTGTTTTAATTCCATAATCAGCTATCCTCTTTCTAAACATGTGGATTTAATTTAGCTGCTGTGGCAACAAAACAGATGTTGAGGGGTTTTTCTTTGATGGATTTGTCTACAGTAACTTGACCAACTTAGGGCCTAGATTAGACTAGAGTTCTTCAAACTCCCAGCTAAATGCCTTCCAGATATCTCCAATTCCAAGTCTCAGCAAAACTGAACCACAGGGCTATAAAATAACTCTTACACTTATCTGTTCTTAGGTGAACATACTTTCAGTGATGCTTATGGGGCAGCAGACACTGGATATTAGCTATAATGCTCCAGAACAGTGGTTCTCAACCTGTGGGTCGGGACCCCATTTGGGGTTGATCGACCATTTCACGGGGGTCGCCAAGCAAGGCTGTCCGCCATTTTTTTTGTCCGCCATTTTTTTTGTCCGCCATTTTTCCCCCTTTTCCAGCAGGTGCCTTACCTCCCTTGGGCTGGGCCAGCTGGTGGTTAGCCTGCTGCCACTTGCCAGCTACGCCTCAGCCGGCGCAGGGGGCGGAACCACGCATGTGTGGCGCTCCCGGGCAGGGAAAGTCCTCGACGTATGACCGGTTGGGTAGTCCTCGACTTACGACTGGTTTAGTCCTCGACTTATGACCGGTTTAGTCCTCGACTTACGACCGGTTGGGGTCGTGGCATTAAAAAGGTTGAGAACCACTGCTCCAGAAGATGATAGAGGACAGGAAGGCTTGGAGGTACGTTGTCCATGGGGTCGCGATGAGTCGGACATGACTTCACAACTAACAAAAAAGCAGCGATTAAATGCTAAATGAGTTTAAGGAAGGCATGATGCTGTTGGCATCATTCTGAGAATATGGAAGAAGGTTTTTCAAAATTACTGAATACTTACTATATTTACTTTCTGAGATGTTAAAATATATGTCCATATGTCAGTATTGGAGCTTTCCTAAAATCAGGAAAAAGGGAGCAGTGCAAACATGGAACTTCTAGGGCAGGCATGTCAAACTGCCAGTCCACGGGCCAGATGCATCACGCCAAAACTGCACCCACCCCATTGCTGGCAATGGGGAAAAAGTCCCAATACGTCACGCGACGTCATGTGATGTTGCGAGTTTGACATGTCTGTTCTAGGGCAGTGGTGGCGAACCTATGGCACGCGTGCCAGAGGCAGCACTCGGAGCCCTCTCTGTGGGCACACGTGCCGTTATCCCAGCCTTGCCTCCTCCTGTGACCCCCTCCTCACCAGCAGCCCCCCTGGAGGAGAGTCGCCCCCGAGCGTGTCCCACATAGCAGCGCAGCCAAGGACATGGCAGCCAGGCAGCGTAGACAAGACTCTGCCCTCACACCCCATCCCGCACAGTTGATGCTGCGGGGCGCGGGCAGAGGGCATGGCCGCAATGGTGCTGCTGGGCTGCCTGGGTGATCTGCAGCGGGCCCTGGAGGTGGTGAGTGGCCCTGCGGGCAGGCGGGGTGGGGGCAGGCCAGGGGGTGGAGCAGGGGCGGGGCCAGTTTTTGGGCACTCGGTCTCTAAAAGGTTCGCCATCACTGTTCTAGGGTCTTCAGAAAAAAAGAGATATAAGGGCCCTTTGTGGCCTACAGATTGTAGATTGTCTATTTTCTGTGCTAAAAAAAGATGTACTAATAAGAATAGTAATTAGAGCATCAAAATACATTTCCCACTCTTTTTTTTTTAATTTGACTCTTGCATGAACGTGTTCTTCTTGTCCTTTCTTTGTTTCTCTGCTATTTTGAGAGACTTTTGTTTGGGTTGCTTCAGATCTGGATGGAAGGGAGAGCATTGCCCTACATGAAGGGAATAGATGAGGTGACGAGTGTTTTTCAGATCATCTCAACAACCTTCTTCAGATGTTCAGCTGAAATGGGTGGATGCCAAAGCCATACATTTCTCTGAACTCCAGAGCAACTCTACATGGAATCTAGAGCAGGGCTTTTCAACCAGTGATACGGGTACCACCTGTGGTACATTGGCACCTGGCAGGTGGTACGCCACCATCCTAGAAAAGCGGTAGTGGGGGAGGGGAATGAGCTGAACCGGTGGCAGCACCGCACAACCCTGAGCGAGAGATGGCCGGAGCTGCAGGGCTGTCAGGGCTGAGCGGAAGCACCAGGATCAGTGCCACTTTCCAGCTGATCAGCGCTTCTTCAGGACTGTCAGGGCTAGTGGAAGCGCCAGGATCAGCGCCAGGATCCATCTGGAGCTTGGCGCTGATCCTGGTGCTTCTGCTGAGCCCTGAAGCACCAATCAGCTGGAAAGCGGCACTGATCCTGGTGCTTCTGCTGAGCCCAGAAGAAGCGCCGGTCAGCTGGAATGTTGCAGCATCTCCAGGGTTTTGTGATTTACATTCAGATGCTTGGCAACTGATTCATATTTATGACGGTCACAGTGTCCCAGGGTCATGTGAAGTGACCAAAACCTGCTGCAACCACCCAACAGACG
Source organism: Protobothrops mucrosquamatus (assembly GCF_001527695.2). Classification (NCBI taxonomy): domain Eukaryota; kingdom Metazoa; phylum Chordata; class Lepidosauria; order Squamata; family Viperidae; genus Protobothrops; species Protobothrops mucrosquamatus. Next base: position 3,581 of record NW_015388619.1, read on the forward strand.
GAGGAGGGATAAAAACCAAACAACCCCCCACCCCACCCCTGCTGCCAATCCTCAACAGAAATGCTCACAACAATGAAAACCTCGGACAGGAGGAAGAGCGCGGCCGGGTGGGCAGGCAGATGTCTTGCTCGGCTGTGGCTTGGGGGGCACTTTTTCAGTGCCATTGTAACTTCTAAGAGTCACTAAGCGAACTGTTGTAAGGCAACTGGTGGTACTTGGATGTTGCCATATCCTAAAAGTGGTACAATGAGTGAAAAGGTTGAAAAGCCCTGATCTAGAGGCCTAAAAAAGCTAGAACTCAGATTACCTGGATAGCTTTATTCATACAAATCCAGATCTTCTTCAGGCCTCAACCTGAATGTGTGAAACTCAGGGAGAAGAAAGGATGGATCTACTACTTTCAATAGAATCCCTGTAATGGGCTAATTTTGGAATACTTCTCACTTAAAATGGACAGAAGGATATCGTTTACATGTTTGAAGGAGTTCCAGATTTCCTCCTGAACCTCAATCTGTTGAGTCGAGTAAAAATTAAATACTGTATGCAGAGTTGCATGCTTTGTTTTATTTTTAATTATACATGTAGTTTGATGTGGAGAGTAACATAAAACTGGAGCCGATACAAATAATTTCTCAATTTTTTGCAAGCCCTTTTATATTTATTGAGATGTCACACTTCCTACATGTACTATTCAACAGATGGTGGCATTAAGCCAATCCTGCTTTTGTTTGGCAGCCACCAAAAACTGAAATTCAAAGGTACAGCTGCTACTTCTTAGAACTATTAAAATACTAAAAAAAACATGAATGGCAATCTTGGTGTGGGGATATTATTTATGTGAAAAATCACAACTCTACCTTTCTAAACATGTCTGTCATGAATGTGATCTCAAAAAAGGAACAACGCTCACATTGTTCCATATTTGGATTCCGTATGTTTGAATGGAAGAGAATTATAAAAAGTGCATTAATGGATACATGTAGGAGAAGGAGGGGCAGAGCCTGGAAATAAGAATCGAGAGGAATCAGCCTAGAGTACAGGTAGTCCTCAATTTACAACGATTCATTTAGTGACCAAAGTTACAACAGCTCTGAAAAAAGTGAGTTATGGCCATTTGTCACAACATCCCCATGGTCACATGATCCAAATTCAGATGCCTGGCAATTGGTTTATATTTATGACGCTTGCAGTGTCCTGGGGTCATGTGGTCAGCTTTTGTGACCTTCAGACAAGCAAAGTCAATAGGGAAGCCAGATTTACCTAACAACCGTGGCAAGAAAAGTCGTAGAATAGGGCAAACTCATTTAACCAATGTTTCCCTTAGCAACATAAATTTTGGACTCAGTCGTTGTCGTAACTCGAGGCTACCTGTATCTACGTTCCCCCAAGGGGTCTAAGTCCAGCCCCCTCTTGAATTCCCTTAACCCTTATTTAGCACCAAAATAGTGCTACCATTAGTTGACTAGATTCCTGTGCATAGGCATGAGCAATAAATCAGTTTAATTGGAACCTAATGTGAGTCCCTGGTCTTTTGCACCTGATTTTAAAGTCAAATCTTGCACAAATTACAAACACCGAGGGAGCCTCAGGGACTCTGGGCAAATTGCCCATAGAAAACTGTTCAATACCCTCATATTAATCTCCCAGAGCTTGGAGAACCCAACTACCAAATATATACAGCATATTTCTCTAATCCAATAAATGAGACTTTACAAGATCTTACAGGGATCCTTGTAGCTTCTTGGTAGGAGGATACCCAGGATCCAGAGAGGGAGAAAACTAGACAAATGGTAAATGGGTGAGAGAGTTTATGTGTGTATAATTAAGTTCCCATCTGTGTATTATATAGTTCAGTGGAGAGACATTTATGCAGAAGTTGGACTTATATGTGGGTTTTGGGGGAAGACGGTTTTCTAGGAAGCTGTGTTTTGTTCGCATGAGTTGCAGCTGTGTCTTTTGTTTTTCTCTCTCTATGTGTGTGCATGTGTTGTGCAGGTGCATGCATTTGCTTGGGCCATTAAGACACCTCTGAAGACCTTCTTCGGGATTTAATGCGCCCTTAAGTCCACCCTTACACTTCACATTTACCTAACAGTAAGTCACTTTGAGTTTCAGGCACTATTACTCATCAAGGCACAGTAAATTTCACAGTAATAATCTTTAATTAGTACAGAGTGCTAAATATGGCATCTTATTAATCCAGTTGCCTCTCTTGTGCTGTGAACCAAGCATTTCTCAGCCTGGAAAAGAGCTGAAAACCCCAGCTTGTTCTAGATCCTACAGACTTACCTGACCAGTTTAAATTATGTGCACTACTGTCCAGTGAATTTAAACAACAAATAAGGAACTCCAAGGGTAACTTCACCTCTGAAGAACACAGAGCATGAAACACTTGAAAGCATATTTATGAGCAGGAAAGTACTGCTTTTAACCACAAATTGCTGGCTTGCTTGGTACTTCCTGAATTCAAGAACACGCTTTAGGAATAAAGGTATCATGACTTTGCTGTATCGGGCAAGTCAGAATCTTTTAAACTAAGGAAGCTTGGTTATTCTATTGTATTTTATTACTTCAAGCCAGAATCGTAAAATAAATATCTCAAGCATAAGTTGTGCAAATTAAAGGCGGTGCCAAGGGAGTGCAATGTTGACGTTATCGTCCATATACGTGAAGGAATTCTTTTCTTTCGTTCTTTGATTTGGTTTGATTTATTATGGGCCATCAAGAGACAGATTTTTCTCCAGGAGGAATCTATCCGCAACCTAAGTCTTTCAAGTGTTCAAGAGGTGGACCCATCACCGCTATAAATAAGTCTACTCTCCTTGCTGCTGTTGGTCCTTTTTATCTCTATCCTACCACTTTTCTTAGAAAAAAGCACCCTTGGAACATGTGACTATAGAGGTGCCTCAGCTGTTATAACCTGAAGCAAGGATCTCAAGTCACTTCAGTGCCATAATAATTTTGAATGGTCGATGAACGAACAGTCGTAAGTTGAGCACTACCTGTAATCAGAAACATGCTTTAAAAATGCAGGTCTTCAACCAAATCATCCAGCTTGAATGGAAGTATATATAGTTCGGATGTATGGTTTCAGCTTCCCAACTGGCATGGCTCTTGTATTTTGGAAGCTGAGGGACGTACCGCTAGAGGTGCTCAGATTGGGGAGTCTGTCCCATTACAATTATAAAGTGAAACAATTCAGAAACAAACTGGAGCTCCACTTTCTGACATCTTACAGATTAAGTACTTTATAAAGAGTTCAGGAGATATAATGGATGGGGTCCAAAACCTGGTCCATTATCACTAAAAACTGTTTTTTGTTGATTCACGAAAGTGTCAACCCAACAGTTGATAGTTTTGACACAGCGAATCTGCTGCCCAGCAATGGGATTAATGGGAACTCCCCAGAAAGATTCTCATCTTACTTTGAGAATTGGTACTTGTAGATGTTTCTCTTTTGAAATATTTCAAGCCAGGCTGGGTTCCCGACCTTGTACTACAGATTTACAGTTTGAAATTATTTGTGTCCTCTCTGTTTAGCCCATCCCTGCAATTTCTTCTTGCCCTGGATAGAGAGATGACAAACTAAATGGCGGTAATTTTCTGACTTAATGTGCTATTATGGAAACTCCAAGGTCTGCTGGACTTCTATTCCAGAATGCTTCCAGCCTTATTTAGCAAATGATTTTTAATTACTCGAGGAAAGAGTACATTTTGATTTGAACAAGAGCCAGCAGCCTTGGCATCGTGCCCAGGAGCTGAGCCATAAAATGCTCTTTGACTATTACTTGTCATGCAAATAACAAAAGAGATTTTAGGTCAATCGTCACGATAACTGCGGTCAAATTATTGTATGCACAAAGATGGAAAGACTCAGTATTACTCACAATGGAGGAATGGCTGGTAAACAAGGCAGAACTTAGCTGAGGTGCTAAATTATTATTTTTTGATTAGAGAAAAGACAATATTTATGTTTATTGCTAACTGGAAATTCCTTATATATATATATTTGTGTGTGAAACAGAAAATGAATTTATGATTTATGGTTGTGATGATTAGACAGAATGGATTATAGAAAGAAGAGAGTTATACCGTAACCACAGAGTAAAAAGTAAAGTGATAATTGTTATAATAATATAATTGTAATGCCGTAAAGGAGCCACTTCTTTATAACTTTCTTCTTCCTTTTCTGCTTTTGGACTCTTTCACTTTTCCCCCCTTTCTTGCACTTTTAGCTTTCTCTTTCTATCTTTTTCTTGGTTTACATTAATTGATATCAGTTTTTATCTTCCTTTTTTAAAAAAAACAAAATATTGTTGTTTTTAAAAAAAATCTCATTCTGCAGTTCAGCTGTTCTGCCCTGATACAGGGTGCACATTGCAATGAGTAGCTAAAACCCATAAAAAAAAGGATTTTTCCAGAACTTCTGCACTCTTTAATAATAATAATGATAAAGTTGGAAGGGACCTCGGAGGTCATCTAGTCCAACCTCCTGCTCAGGCAGGAAACCCTATACCATTTCGGACAAATGGCTGTCCAGTTTCTTCTTAAAAACTTCCAGTGTTGGCGCATTCACCGCTTCTGGAGGCAGGTTGTTCCACTGGTTAATTGTTCTAACTGTCAGGAAGTTTCTCC
>NW_015388619.1:8491-12150 GCF_001527695.2 Protobothrops mucrosquamatus
ACCACTTTTGAAATCTTGCCATGACAACTGCAGGGACCTGACTAAGCATTTGCCAGGAGTCAAAATCTGAGTTGACAGCATCCCCTACATCCCAAAAATCAATGGAGGGCTAAACTGGAAAGCCCATAGATCGGGGGTCTTCAGACTTGGCCCTTTTATGACTTATGGACTTCAACTCCCAGAATTCCTCAGCCAGGCATGCTGGCTGAGGAATTCTGGGAGTTGAAGTCCACAAGTCATAAAAGGGCCATGTTTGAAGACCCCTGCCATATAGGTAGTCCTACAATAGCAGACTATTTACCATGGAGGGAACGGACCGTCGGAACTTGAAGTCAGGGTCATAAGTAGCCCCAGGGTAAGTCCGTCATAATTTTCAAGGGTTGCTAAGCAACCGGATGTATGTCATGGACTGCCTGTACCACCTGTCAGTAAAGTAACTCATATACATCACCAAAAGAACTCCAAAAGCAACAGGTCATAGAAAAAAAAGTCATGTGTAATGAAGGAAGACCTTAAGAGAAATTAGGAGAGAAATTTTGATAGAGTAGTTTTTACTAAATTATGGCATAGAGCAGTGTTTCTCAACCTTGGCAGTTTGAAGATGTGTGGACTTCAACTCCCAGGATTCTCCAGCCAGCTATGGGAGTTGAAGTCCACACATCTTCAAACTGCCAAGGTTGAGAAACACTGGCCCAGAGGAAAATTCGCCAGGGAAAGAGCATGTGAAGGACACATTGTGGTGCGCTGTGAATCATAACTCATAAAAATACAATGTAGGCATGGCTCCCAATGAAGTACCAGTGATGATATACAAAACCCAAGTATTAAAGGGTTAGTTGTCTTGGAAATTTCTGTAAGTCATAAAAAGGCACCCCAGTTGGATTACACGGGCTGTTGTGTTGTTTGAGACAACATTGAAATTTTAGTCTGCAGTGTGAATTATGTACTGTAGCTGGTGGTTTTATTGAATAGTTAATAAATGCTGCCTTATTTGCTTGCTTGAATGGGACATATCACTCAATGTTCTGCCAGGCACTATACAAATTCCTAAAAGGACCCCATAATAGCATTCCTCTTTGCTTTATTTTGTGATGAAATGTGTACATAGTAACAGGGTTGAGAGTAGGCAAGTTAATCCTTGAGAAACTTTGACAACATTATGTACAATAAGTACAACCTTATTTGGACATACACATGGCCCTTTATAGTTGTTACCTGGGCCAACAACCCAAACAAGAGCAAAGATCCACATCACTTCATCTTTAAGATTCATTAATGCATTCTATTAACCGTATTTTTTAGATTATTTTTATCCCACTTTTATTATCTTTAAAAATTACTCAAGGTGGCAAACATACCTAATATTACTCCATCCTCCATTTACCCACAACAGCCTTGTGAGGTGGGCTGGGGAGAGAGAGACAGAGACAGAGACAGAGACTGATCCAAAGTCATCCAGCTGTCTTTCATGACTAAGGCAGGATTAGAACTCGGTCTCTCCTAGTGATTGGTTCAAAGTCACCCAGCTGGCTTTCATGCCTAAGGTGGGACTAGAACTCACAGTCTCTTGGTGATTGGTTCAAAGTCACCCAGCTGGCTTTCATGCCTAAGGTGGGACTGGAACTCACAGTCTCCTTAACCTCTATAACAAATTGCTCTAATATATATCAAGATACATATTTGTAATACTCCTTAGTACTGTCTCCAGTACAGCTCAGAGGTATGTTAGCTTTTCCAAATAAGGACTGCATTTTGCTTTGAAGAGCTTTCAGGGGTGTCGACAAAGTATGCTCAAAAGAGGCAAGATGGTGGCCATAATGGTATGATCAAGGTCTGCCCATTTTTTATGGCACTGCACGTAAAAAAGAGGCAGAGTTTCAGTCATGCTGTTTTGACTGCCATCTCGCCCTCGGCAGACATGCCTACATGGGGCTATGATTAAAAAAAAAATAGAGAGATAGCTCCATTTGATTTAATTGAAATTGAAAATCAAATCACATTCAATTCATCAAATGACATTAGCAATATTATTTCAGTTTTATTTATGAACATGTTGATTGATTTATATTCCCCACTGCTTCTAAGATTTGCACTATTACCACCCCCTTCTTGAGTTTTACATTAGACTATTAAACATTATTCAGTGACAGCTTTCAGAGGAATTCATGTAAGTCTGGGCTGTCAGAATCCTGTCTCTCTCGAATTCTTGTTTGAATGACCTTCTATATTAGTACAATTTCCTTCTCACTCTGAAAAAATAGCAGCCTTCAGAGTTCAAAATTATTACCTTCTGACAGGCTGGAAAGACCAGATCCACAGTGAAGGTCCAATTAAACTGATTCATTGCCATTCATGCCTATGCACAGGAATATTGTCAATTAACAGTTAGCAAGTGCTAAGAGTTAGATAAGGGTCAATGGAATTCAAGGGGGGCTGGACTTAGTTCCCTTGTAGCTATGTAGGGATTCTAGACTGCTCCCTCTTTTAACTCCGCCCACAGGTTCTGCCACTCCTTCCCCTACATCTTCTTCCCTATTCCATGGGCTCCAAATTATCTTTATGAAGCCATGCTATTTTTCAGCCCAGTTTCACTGTAATAAAGGAACTTCTCCTTGTATAAAGCTATGTTGCACTCAGTTGCCCCATAATTATTTGAGCCCATTTCATGCAGCAAAGATCTGCTGATATTTTGTGGAGATACCTCCTCCAACTTGGGCATTATCTAGATCAGTGGTTTTCACAGTTAGCAACTTTAAGATGTATGGACTTCAACTCCAAGAATGCCCCAGCCAGCCAATCCTGAGAATTCTGGAATTTTGAGTCCTTACTTCTACAGGACACTCTAATTGAAAAAGGTATTACAGATAGTCCTTGACTCACAACTGTAATGAAACCTGCCCATTAAAGTCACAAGTAATAACATATTGTCATAAAGCTGGTCATCATGCCGCCAACCCAATTTTATGATATTTTTTGTGGCAGTTGTTAAGTGATTGTCATGGTTATTAAGCGAATCCATTGTTCGCTATGGAGCATTTTTTTGCTGAAAACTGAAAGGAAACATTTTTTGGCCAAAACATCATAAATCGTGGTCACTGGATCATGGGATGCTGCAAATGGCTGCTGGCTGTTAAGCTCCTGAAATGCAGTCACGTGACTCGGCCTTCAGAACTTTGGAACCAGGTCATAAGTACCTTGGGAGGGGCCTATTGTAACTTTGAACAATCACTATGCGGCCGGTTGTAAGTAAAGGGCTACTTTCATAACTAAAATAATAGAGAGCTATTGTTCCTTCTCTTTCCCAAAACACAATTTGATAATAATAATAATAATAATAATAATAATAATAATAATAATAATAATAATAATAATAATAATAATAATAATAATAATAATAATAATAAAGTTGGAAGGGACCTTGGAGGCCATCTAGTCCAACCCCCTGCTCAGGCAGGAAACTCTATACCATTTCGGACAAATGGCTGTCCAGTCTCTTCTTAAAAACTTCCAGTGTTGGAGCATTCACCGCTTCTGGAGGCAGGTTGTTCCACTGGTTAATTGTTCTAACTGTCAGGAAGTTTCTCCTTAGTTCTAGGTTGCTTCTCTCCTTGATTAGTTTCCACCCGTTGCTTCTTGTCCTGCCTTCAGGCGCCTTGGAG
>NW_015388619.1:12432-21203 GCF_001527695.2 Protobothrops mucrosquamatus
CCTAACAGAGTCTCCAATAAAGTACAGGTAGTCCTCGACTTACAACAGTTCATTTAGTGACTATTCAAACTTACAACGGCACTGAAAAAAGTGACTTATGACCGGTTTATCACATTTACGACCGTTACAGCATCCCCATGATCAAAATTCAGACTCTTGGCAACTGACTCATATTTATGACGGTTGCAGTAGCCTGAGGTCATGGGATCTCCTTTTGTGACCTTCTGACAAGCAAAGTCAAATGGGGAAGGCAGATTCACTTAACAACAGTATCACTAACTTAGCAACTGCAGGGATTCACTTAGCAACCGTGACAAGAAAGGTGGTAAAATGGGGGCAAACTCACTTAACAAACAGAAGTTTGGGACTCAGCTGTGGTCGTAAGTCGAGAACTACCTGTATGGGTTCATTGGTAATATTTTCAATTGACAAATTTTGATTGGCATCATTTTTAGCAACTGTATTAGCAGTTTACATATCCAATATTTTTAAAGAGTATGCTTTTGGACATAGCTGGGAGCATAATGTAGCAAAAAAAATCCTCTTAAACTTTAGCATGTATTGTCAAATAAAAATAAATAAAGGGAGCACATGACTTAGCAATTTCTGGGCATCCTCATTATTTTGAAAAACATGGAGTTTGATGGATTTAAGAGTCATGTCAGCCAGGACTGAGATTTCATGGAACAGCAAAGCTTTGTCTGTAAATGTATTTATTATTTTGATTTCTACCATTTTGCTCTTCTGCAAGCATTCGTGAAAGCTAATTGTTTAAAAAACATTTAAAAATAATATTTAAAATAATAATTAAAAGGAACATAGATGTTATTAAACCATTTGACCATTAGAATACTAGCAGATTTCAAACCCCAGACTGGTACATCTAGCAAAAATGATAATGACCTCCTTCATGTGATATATTAAGCCAATATGTTTTTTTTTTTGTTTTTAAACATGCTGTGCGAATTCAACCTGTTTTGGTTTATATACTGTACAGTTATTCACATTTGAAGAGCCATGACATTGAAAAGTCACCGAATAGTAAGAAAAACGTAAAGGCTGTTTTGTTGAATTCCTCAGGGGTCTGTGCTAAGCAGACAATATTAAGCTAACAGGACTGGTAGATCAATATTCATAAATTTTTAACAGTTCCTATGGGTGACACACAGCTAACAAACCTTTAAAGACGTAGTTATTCCTGAGAGAATCCTGTTATATCTCCCCTGATTCTCCTTATTGACTCACAGAAAATAAAAATCTACGTGACAGTTGGCTTTGCTCATTTTTAAACGGTGGCAATTTTTCATTTTTCTTAGCACATAAGGGGGGATCTTATTATTTATTTATTAAATGTATTTGCTGCCCAACTCCCAGTGACTCTGGGCATTCTATTATTTAAATCACAACATAAACAAGTGTAGCAATGTGATGGCTGAGCCCTTGTATATAAAAGAACAGCAGGATGTCACCAAGATACACCAAAACCCCTTTGTGTAAATGGTCATGTAGTACCTGATTGATCAGCTGCATGAAGACACTTAGTAATTAATTAAGAGAATGAATTTCAATCCAGCAACTTGATGAACTCAAAGATCTTCTGGAGAGATGCTTCTTAAGTATAGGTAGTCCTCGACTTACAACAGTTTGTTTAGTGACTGTTCAAAGATTACAGTGGCACTGATAAAAGTAACTTATGGCTGTTTTTCACACTTACGGCCATTGCAGCATCCCCATGGTCACGTGATCAAAATTTGGACACTTGGGAACTGACTCATGTTTATTATTGTTGCGGTGTCCCGGGGTCATGTGATCAACGTTTGCAACCTTCTGACAAACTCACTGGGGAAGCCAAATTCACCTAACAACTGTACGACTAACTTAACAATTGCAGAGATTCATTTAACAGTTGTGGCAAGAAAGAGGGCAGGACAAGAAACAATGGTTGGAAACTGACCAAAGAGAGAAGCAACCTGGAATTAAGGAGAAACTTCCTGATAGTGAGAACAATTAACCAGTGGAACAGCTTTGCCTTCAGAAGTTGTGGGTGTCAACGCTGCTAACATTGGATGTTTCCGCTTTGACAACTGATGAAAATGCAGCCATTTTCTCTGTACCTTTACAATGCTTGTCTTGCTTTAGAAATCAGGTGCAGCAAGGGGAGGGTTGGAATGTAAGCTCAGCCAGCATTACATAACACTGTGGTGGGAACCTAAGGGCAAGCTGATAACGGAATCTAAGGACAAGCTGATAACGTTCCAAGCTGATAACGTTTTGGCGGGCTGTGGACCTAAGGAGAAAGGCCGGGCTTTAAGCTAATTGGGGAATGTGATTTATGGCAGTTTATTGGGGGTGGGAATTGCACTTTGTTTCTTTGTATCAGGGGAAGGGAATTTAGTTTCTGGGTTCAACTATATAGTGTCGATACTTTGCTTCCCGAATAAAACACTCTTTAAGGAAAACAATGCCTCGAAGTTCTTTTGAAGGGTTTCATCTATCGGAACCATGACAGTGGGTACTCCATCACTGGAGGTTTTTAAGAAGAGACTGGACAGTCACTTTCTGAAATGGCATAGGATCTCCTGTTTGAACAGGGGGATGGACTAGAAGACCTCCAAGGTCCCTTCCAGCTCTACTCTACTCTACTCTACTCTACTCTACTCTACTCTACTTTACTCTACTCTACTCTATCCCGTAATTCAATTCAATTCAATTCTCTTCTCTTCTCTTCTACTCTACTCTACTCTACTCTACTCTACTCTACTCTACTCTACTCTACTCTACTCTATTGTCTCACTTAGCAACAGAAATTTTGGGCTCAATTGTGGTCATAAGTCAAGGACTACCTGTACCTGGGAGGGACATTTGTAAACTCAGCTATGTTGTCTGATTATAAAAGTGTGAATATAGTAGGAATGATAAATATTAGTTGGTAATCATGTTGATTTTGGAGGTAAAATAAAGAAGAATTCAGCAGGATCTGATGCTCACAATTGCTTCCCACTCTGACAAACACACTTTGCTGGGGGAACTGTTATTCCTTGAGATAGCAAACGAATGCTCTCTCTCTCTCTCTCTCTCTCTCTCTCTCTCTCTCTCTCTCTCTCTCTCTCTCTCTGTGTGTGTGTTTGTGTGTGTGTGTACAGGCATGCCTGTGTGGGTACATACTGTGGAAAATTACTTGCAAACCATTATTTTGAAAAGGTCTCTGTTTTCCCACAGTCATAATTGGCTAATTCTGTAGGCTTTCATAAGTGTTTGTTGGAATTATTGTACGGAATGTCTTAAATGATTCTCTCTTTTTCCCATCCTTTCCCTGTTTTTATTCCCACAGAAGTAGTGGTGATCATAATGAATGGGCATATTTCAAACACCCATCCCAATGTATACGGAAATTATCCTTCTCAAGTAAAGTAAGTATTGTATACCTTCTGTCCTAAATTTATCAAAAATAAAATGGTGGTGGGAAAAAATACTGTGTACTTTCTTTGTCCTTTAATATTTTTTTTTAAAAAAGATACGTCCTACAAATAGTTGATATTTGAAGTGAAGTAAGTAAATTCTCTCTTCAATCAAGGCTGATGCTTTGTGACTTCACAATCACATCCATGTAGTTTTCTTAGCAATAGTACAGAAATGAATGACCACTTTCAACCTGGGATTGGCTGTCCCACCCATGCTGTCAGAGGAGGCATGATTATTCTGGCTAGCAGACTCCAGAAGAAGGGCCTTCTCTGCTGTTGCTCCTGCCCTATGGAACGTTTTGCCCCCCAGTGTGAGCTTGGCCCCAAGCCACGTGACCTTCCATATAAGGCCTCTGCCAGCTAGCTTGCGGCCTCAATGGAGGAGCATTATAGTGGAGGTGACTGATTGATTAACAACATATCCCACCTCTTCCCCCCACCTGCCCCTCTGCCCTCCCCATCTGTAATTGGATTGCATACAATAATGTATATCTTTTATGATTATAAGCCACCCAGACTTACGATGTGGTAAGATGGCCTGGGAATGTCCTTGAGATCATTCTCTTATGTCTAACCCAGGGGTAGGCAACCTTGGCTCTTTTATGACTTGTGGACTTCAATATCCAGAATTCCTGAACCAGCCATGCTGACTCAGGAATTCTGGGAGTTGAAGTCCACGAGTCATAAAAGAGCCAAGGTTGCCTAACCCTGGTCTAACCAGTTGTCACTCAGCTTTTTATGATTAGCTAAGGTTGACGCGATGTTGCTCCTGAGCAAGTTTGGACCAGTTTGCAAAAGTTGTGAATATGTATGTTGTGGCATATGATTCCACCTCTTATGAGCTTTCTTTGATAATATCTCCATGGAACTCAATTTACAACGTAATGTATGGAAATGACTTTGGAGATCATCTAATTCAGTGTTTTCCCATCTTGGGAACTCTAAGGTGTGTGGACTTCAACTCCCAGAGTTCCCCAGCTCAGTGCTGGAATCCATTGCTGTAGTATTCCTGACAGATGGCCATGATTAAACTCTAACAATGAAAAGTAGAGTCCACCATCTCCCAAGAAAGTCTGTCCCATCATTGAACAACTATCAGTATTTACTTTCTGGTTTTTAGCTGGAAACTACTTTCTTTAAATAAAACACATTTTCCCCTATCTTCTATTACAATTCTGAATAATAATACCCACCTTCTATAGGATAGCATTTCAAATTTTTAAAATTTGAAGATTTAAATTTAATTTTTAAATTTCAAATTAAATATTTAAAGATAGTATCGTGTTGCCTCACAGTATTTTTTCCCCTCCAGGCTAAACATATGTAATTCTCCAGTTCTTCTTCATACATTTTTTCTTTTCTTAAAAAAAAGTGCATATTTCCGGTTCTTTTATCCACTATTTCCCCAGATTAATTTCTCATTATTGTACCTAATATTATATTCATTTAAACCGTTTTATATTCTGCCTTGTCATTCAACTGAGGATCTCAAACGTATCTTATAACATCAGATAAAAGCATGTTAGTGCAATTAAAATATGTCATGGTCACAAGCAAGCAGCAAAAATATGTACCGTAAATCCCAGATATTTAATCAAACATTTTCTTCCTTATTCCACAAACTCTGTATGCAAATATCATATTATGCAGATCCATATGTATACTGTTCCTTTAACCCAGCCTTACCAGTTAGTGGCCTCCAGCTATGTTAGGACCAACATTTCCAGAATGTTTGTACTGATTGTTGTAGCCACAACACATCTGATACCAGATACTTACCAGGCTGTTTTAATCAATTGACAAGTCTAGAGACCCACTATTTTTTCATGCCCCTGTTATAGATTTGGTCGTGTGTATTGTCATCTGATCTCGTTGTAGTAATGAAAGTCAAAGAACCATCTTACACACAGCAAAGAGGCAGATATGATAAGGAACTGAAGTGTTCACCCAATTCCTCAGCTCAGCCTATCAAGTTACAACTGGAGGACTGACTCAGCTGCTTAAGTCCTCTGTGGTTTTCAAGAATAAAAAGGGATCAGATAAGATTGGGGGTGATCATCATTTGCGGTTGCGGCTTTGAATTCTAGCAGCTGAGTTCAAAGCTGGAAGAGAAACAATAGTTCATGCCAGGATTTGGGCAATGCTATCTCCAGAGTAAGAGAAAATAAAAAAGTAAAATAAAATAAATAAATAAAATAATAAATAAAATAAAATAAATAAATAAAAGAGGGGGTCAACGTATTTTCCAAAGCACCAGAAGGGAAAACAAAAAACAATGGATGGAAACTAATCAAGGAGAAAAGCAACCTGGAATTAAGGAGAAACTCCCTAACAATGAGAACAATTAACCAGTGGAACAGCTTGCCTTCGTCACTGGAGGTTTTTAAGAAAAGACTGGACAGCCACCTGCTTGAGTAGAGGGTTGGACTAGAAGACCTCCAAGGTCTCTTCCAGCTCTATTCTGATTATAATAATAATAATAAAGTTGGAAGGGACCTTGGAGGTCATCTAGTTCAACCCCCTGCTCAGGCAGAAAACCCTATACCATTTCAGACAAATGGCTGTCCAGTCTCTTCTTAAAAACTTCCAGTGTTGGAGCATTCACTGCTTCTGGAGGCAGGTTGTTCCATTGGTTAATTGTTCTAACGGCTAACTGTTCTAACTGATTGATAGATTAAAAAGAAACAACTACCTTACTGGTTCATATACACTTGGATGGATAGCAATTGATAACATCACATGCTATCAGTTGCTGATGGCAACTTCCTACTTTTTAGAAAACTGCCAGAAGATTATTTTTTCCCCCTTTCATTAAATGGGGGAGATCTAATGCTGATTTCTGGCATCTGAACAGATTTATAAATGAGACCGATGATGTTTGTTGAAGCCAAAGCCATATGTAATTTATTTGTGTATTTCATGAAGCAGAGGAAAAGTTGTTTACAAATAAAAAATAAACAGAAAGCTGAGATTCTTTTTCTTTCAGGTATATGATTATTACATGTATTGTTTCTATGCATTTAACTGTACAAGCTGCTTGGCTTTTGTTTTTTTCTTCTTCTTCTGAACAACAGCCATAATTGTGAGAAGCTTTCCCTATACACAGAAAACAAGAACAGATGGACATATGTGGGTGGCTCATGCTAAACTTTAGAATTCTGGCTTAGCAATTATGGTTTATCTGTATATATTAATTGGGCTTTAAAAGAAGAACTTCAGATTGTCTAATGTTAAACACATTTCCAAGCTGCTTAGAAGCGTACTCAAACAAAACTTATGTGATCTTAGCTTAAATAACCAGCAACAGTTATTTGTAAATTTATGTGGAAAATGTCAAAGTATGGTCTCTATTATCATGAGTGTTGGGGAAGAGATTCTATTAATAGTTTCAGAATCTGCAAAGCTATTGTTCGTGACATATGGATGTGAATTTCTCAAGTTTATGTCTGGAGGCTAAATCGTATGATGAATGAGCTAGGTATGTCTAATCTATCAAAAAGAAAGATTAGGAGGGAACATGACAATTGTCTTCTAGTACTTGAGGGGCTGTCACAGAGAAGATGGGAATGAGTTATTCTCCAAAGCATCAGAGGGCCAGACAAGAAGCAATGGATGGAAGCTTGTTAAAGAGAGTTCCAACCTAGAAGGAAAGAAATTTTTTCTGACAGTGAGAACAATTAATCAGTGGAATGGCTTGCCTCCCAGAGTTGTGGGTGCTCCATTACTGGAGTTTTTCAAAAATAGACTGGACAACCACTTGATCGGGATGGTATAAGGCAGGGGTAGGCTCTTTTATGACTCGTGGACTTCAACTCCCAGAATTCCTGAGCCAGCTATGCTGGCTCAGGAATTCTGGGAGTTGAAGTCCACGAGTCATATGTATCAAATATGTATCAAATTATCGGAGGATTTCAGATGCTCTTTATACAACTTTTTTCATAGAACATGGAATCACAGGGGTCTCAGAGGTCTTCTAGTCCAACCTCATGCTTAAGGCTCTTTTATGACTCGTGGACTTCAACTTTCAGAATTCCTGAGCCAGCATGGCTAAGCATGGAAACCTCTCTCTTTCCCCTCAGCATGGCTGGCTCAGGAATTCTGGGAGTTGAAGTCCACGAGTCATAAAAGAGCCAAGGTTGCCTACCCCTGGTATAAGGTCTCCTTAAGCATGAGGTTGGGCTAGAAGACCTCTGAGACCCCTGTGATTCCATATTCTATGAAAAAAGTTGTATAAAGAGCATCTGAAATCCTCCGATTATTTGATACATATTTTTCAAAGACAGAACTAAAGACAGATAGGCCCACTAGTTCTAAAACTAGCCATGTAAATTTTAAATATCATTTAGCATATAAGGTGGCTGTCTTAGTATTCTCTATCTGCTGGTCCTCAACATCCATAGTTCTCAATCTAGACATGCCAGATTGAAGAAGATGGTCACCTTCTTTGAGAAGTCCAAAGGGGCACAGACTTCTCAAGAGCAGCCATTACTTTGACAACTTGTTTTGAAACAAGGAGGCTTCCAAACAGAGTGTGTGAAGTAGTAGTGTAGGTGCCTGACTTTGAAAAGAAAAGATAGGACAGTTGTTAGGCAATCTAATGTTACTGAGATATTTGAAGTAGGTTTTTAGATTCTGACGATCTCTAGAATTACTTCTCACTTCATTCAGCATTTTTGACTGCTCCCCAACTCTGACTTCCTAGCTGGCTTTGAACCATTTAGAAAATATAGTTTGTTTCAGATTATATCAGAGGAATTATAGCTCATTGTCCTTATTTAGGTTTCTTTCCTGTTCCAGATCCAAAATAATCTTGTCGCATAGTTTTAGGGCAAATTATGCATCTATCTCTCTAAACTTTGGTTGATCCTTAAATTGTCTGGTGATTAAGTCTGCAAACCCACTCATTTGCATATTTTTCTTTAACTAGCTGAATGGCAACATATAATTCCTCGTTTTTGGAATTTATTATTATTATTTCATTAACTTATATGCCGCCCTTCTCCCCACGGGACTCAGGGCGGCTCACAGCATGTTAAAACAACACAAAAACATTTCCCCAATAAAAACCAATTAAAAACCAAATATTTATAGCTGTGTCATTATTAAAATCATTAAAAAATTTCCCTATTTAAAATTCACCCTAGGTCAGTCCCGCTTGCTGAAAAAGCCATGTCTTGAGGGCGCGGCGGAAGGTTAGGAGATCCGGGATCGTCCGGATCTCGGGGGGTAGTTCGTTCCAGAGGGTGGGGGCACCCACAGAGAAGGCCCTCCCCCTGGGGGTCGCCAGCCGACATTGCTTGGCCGACGGCA
>NW_015388619.1:22206-54284 GCF_001527695.2 Protobothrops mucrosquamatus
TGCCCTCCCCTCCAGGGGGTCCCCCCCCTCCAATTGAAGGAGAGAGCGGGTCACCCTGAAGAGGGCGGCCGGGCGATTATCTGATGACGCAATGAGTGAGGCATAGTAGTTAGTCCTAGCCTTCCTCATCGCCACAAGGTAGGATCTAAGATGTATCCTTACCTGTGCTCGATCGGATTCGGTTCGGCTGGCCCTCCAATTTCTGCTCAGCAACCAGTTTGTGTAGATTCCTTCACACTTACTAAGCCAGACATGTCAAACACAAGGCCTGGGGGCCGGATGCGGCCCGCGAAGTGGTTTCATGTGGCCCGCGAAGCCATCCTGGAAACAGTGAGGGAACGGCCCCCGCTGCCTTGGCCCTGGCCCAGGCCGGCCAGGAGCCAATGTACAATTTTATGGTGGCCATCTATGCTGAAACGCATTCAGATCTGTCCCACTCCTGCCCAGGCCCCCACAGGCACCTTTGACGCGAATGATGTAGAGCTGGCCATGTCCACCCAATAGGCCACACCCACTCCATCCACGCCCACCTAGTAGGCTGCACCCACCCTGGCCACACACACCCCGGCCCCCCCGAGGGCAACCGCAATGCTGATGCGGCCCTCAATGAAATTGAGTTTAACACCCCTGTACTAAGCTGATCCGCATGAACTGGAAACGGGAAAGCCAAAATCTTTATATTCCTGAATTCTGTACTCTGTGCAGTTAGTCTTTCAATTTAAGCTTGATTGTATATTGATTGACTTTTCTGGAAAAAAGAGCACCTAAGCAACCTGTTTCTTGCCTTGCAGTGGATATGGATCGCCGACCTTTTCTTCAAGGGACAAGGATCAGAGTTCAAAGACAAGTGCAAAAGCTTTGTATGGTAAGATTCACTAGTTGACGCTGAGCTTATAATTGGATCATGAATGCAAAGTCTTAATTAAGCTAGGTGGGCTGAACTTAATGGAGAAATGATTTAGAGCCATCAGCCACTGTATTCTGTAGCATCTGTGCGTGTGTGACCTAGAAATTAAGTTGCTATTCATTTATCTATTTAACCCACGCCATTCTAAAGATCCTGCACTGTCTACAGGTAGTCCACAACTTACAATCATTCATTTACTATTGTTTGAAGTTACAACGGCATTGAAAAAAGTGACTTACGACCAGTCCTCACACTTACAACTGTTCCCATGGTCCCATGTTCAAAATTTGGGCACTTGGCAACCACATGTATTTATGACAGCCAATACAATATGTTTATCATTGGTGACCTTCCCAACAAGCAAAACCATTGGAGAAAGCTAGATTCTCTTAACGATGGCAAGATTCATTTAACAACTGCAGTGATTCGCTTAACAACCATGGCAAAACAGATTGTAAAATCATGAGTGGCACTCTTAATCACCACCTTTCTTAGCAATGGAAATTCTGTTCCCAATTGTGGTTGTAAATTGAGGACTACCTGTATAGCAAATATACAAAGCATACAGAAAGGACAGGACAGGACAGGACAGGACAGGACAAGACAAGACAAGACAAGACAAGACAAGACAACTTTTATTGTCATGTACTGTGGCCACACTGGCACACATTAAAAATGAAATTCTGTTGCCTGCTTTCAAAAATGTACACATACATAACACATATATAGACATGCTATATACATACATACCTACACCTTTACATATAAATACATTTACATATTAATCATTGTTCATCTTGAATACATAGCGGCAAGAGGAAGCTTAATCTACCTCCTTCTTCCTCCCATTCACAGGATGAGTGTCCATCCAACAATTAATTAGAGCTAAAGGTACATTAGGCCCACAACAGTATCTATCATCTAGCCTATACCTCATATACTTCTTGGATGGGGAGATAATTCTCAGCAGATCTTCTGAAGATGAATGAGACTAGACAGATGAATTTAATTTTGGCTAGAGAGTACTTGATTTACCCTGATGCTAGACTATATAGGGCTTTGTAAGTAACAACCAGGCCTAAATTGATCCTGGAAGACTTCTTATACGCACATAACTTTGCCCCTTTTTCTCTTGATTTGATGTTAGATCCTTACGTGCATATAGATGAAAGTTCAAAGGTTGCCTTTTATTTCCCAACCGTCAGAAATCTAGACAAAATGAAACAGAAGAACTAAATTGGGGATCTTGTGTACATTGATAGGAAACTGCTGAGCAGTCTTGCTAGTAGCTGAGCAAATGGATTATAGGCAGCTATCAAGGGGGGCATCTGTAGGGTTTTAAGGAGGATAAAAATCTTCTAGTTGTAGGGTGGATCGAATCTGCTGTTCAAGATCAACACAGACAAGAAAATTATGTATATAGATAGGCTATTCCCTTTCAAAATAAGCAACACTTTTGTAAAGGACAGATAAAAATGTAATGACTCGTAAAAGGCAGGAAACGTCAAATCAGTTATGGGGCCCCGGTTTTGTTGACTGCACAGTTTTTAGCAAACATAGGTTGATTTCTATTTGATCTGCAAACTGATCCTTATCAAAAGCCTGTGTCTGAATGTTGCATTTAATAAAGCTCTGCTTTCTTTTCTTTATTTCTTCTCTTTTCTTTGTTCTTTAGTACTCTGTGTGACAGCCAATTTTTCATTGCAAGTCTATATGTCAACACTATTGCCTTGACATCTTCCCAAATGGAAGTAATCACTGGGTGTAGGATTGATCTAAATGTTACTTCTTTTCTTTTCTTTTGAAAAATAATAATTCTCTGGAGCAGATGGGTTTTATTTCTTCAGATCGTCATCCAAGCAAAAAACCCAAAAAGGTAGCAGATGACAACAGGCTTTTGCTGTTCTGGTTGTGTATGTACGTGTGTGCATGCGCGCACGAGCGTGTATGCATGCACATTTTCATTACGGATCTTTTAGGGTGAAAAAAAAGGCTGCGCAAATGAAAATATATCAATATGTTGACACAGTCAAATGCTTCTAATGTTTAGTAATGGATTGTTGGACACAAAAATGACTGAGGTACTTTCCAGTGGGGCAAGTCTGTGCTTCCAAAATATATCTGTGAGACAGGAAAGGATGTTGATAGTGAAGCTCTTGTAAAGTATCAGTGAGTAGGTAGGGGGAGGGTATGTTAAGTCCTTTGCATGCCATACTTTTCAGAAAATAATAACCAAGGATGTTCTGTCCAGATCAGATGCTGTGATCTTCTGAATATAAATTGCTATCACATCCCATGTTACAGAGGTCCCCAACCCCAGGGCCACAGACCAGCAACGGTCCTTGGCCTGCCCGGAACTGAGCAAAGCAAGCAAGCGAAGCCCCATCGGTGCATGCACAAGATCCAGGCAGTGTACAAAACCACACAAACACACACAGGCCTTGGAAAAACCTCCCTCCACGGAACTGGACCCTGGTGCCCAAAAGATTGGGGGCTATTGCCATACTATACTTGGAGAAGAGCATTATAGAGAAGAGAATTATAGCTAAACAAATCTAGGACAGTAAATTATGAAAAAAATCTAGAAGCTCATAAAATATGAAGAGGTTATGGCCATCTTACATTTAGAAAATGCGAATACCATCACATATGGGCATTCTTTGGCACTTGGGATAAGTGGCTATATCTCAATGCCTAACTGAAGATGAGGGGAAGGTAGCAACATAGCACCCCTTAAGAACTGAGCTAAAAAAAATGCTGTAAAAATATTTCTGATAGAATGAACTAAAGAGCACAATATTCAGGTCGCATGTGACTGGAAAGCATATATATCAGAATTTCCATTGCTAGGCAAGGCAGTTGTTAAACAACCCAGGATGTTGTTAAGTGAATCTGCCTGCTCTCATTGACTTTTCTTTTTTGATTAGTGAGCTGGGAAGGCCGCAAATGGCAATCAACTGAATTTTGATCAGGTCACTGTGAGGATGGTACAATGATTGTAAATCACTTTTTTCAATATGGTTGTATCTTTGAATGGTAGCTAAACTAATGGTTGTAAGTTGAGGACTACCTATATCTCACTGTCACTAACTGATGGCTGCCTGGTTACATCTACTCCCCAAGACAGAAAGGAAGTCATTTTTAGAAAATGATTATACCATCTTTAGTAATGGACATTTAAATGCTATCTATATTCAGTTTTTGTGACGGAAATTATTTTCACTAGGCTGTTTCTTAAAAAATAAGTACCTATTTCCTGGAAAGATGTACTTAAGTTATATTATTCATATAGGAGGAAAATTAAGATTTAAAAAATGTTGGACATGGTAAAATTCACATGTCAACGGAATTGTTGATGGGTTCTTGTCGTTGCCTTTTAATATATTGAAAGGAAACTAGGACACTATTTCCTCTGTCGTCACCCATTGTTTCTCAGAGTATTGTTTAGTACTCTCCATTTCAATTATGGCAAATTTAATTTGAAAATATCTAGGAAAACCCTGTCTTTTGTCTGCGTGAACTTATCCTCCACTATTGGCCTGTTTTTATTATTAATTGCTATGATTGCTGAGGTGAAAAGATGTGATAAATTTAATAAATGAACTAATGGATCAGAAATAACAAAGTAAGAGTTAGGGTTAAGGCCTGCAAAATTGATGCTATAGCAATTGGTGAAAGAATCATTTATTAACTTTGAGTAGGCATGGATCATGTAATGAAATATGGCTAGAGTTCACTGAAGGTTTATATAGGAGCATTTATGCATACACAAACACATACATACTGTGTGTTCATGTATATAATACACACACACTCATATACTCCATATATAGGGGCGTGATGGCTCAGTTAAAGATGCTAAGCTTGTTCAAGGTCTGAGCTCTGCGAAATACACACACATATATACATATACACACATATACACATGCAGACAATGAATATATACTTCATAAATCAGTGTCACTACTGTGATACATTACAAATTCAGATTTCTTTTTGCTGACAAAGAGTTAGAAAATTAAGTGGGAGACTAGTATAGCTATTTCAGGCTCATTAGCCCTCATCAGCTAGCCACACCCTTTATGGGATTCGAACCTAGGCAGCCTACATGCTAGGCAGTTGTATTAACCACCAGGTCACCGGCTCTCCTCTCCTCTTTGTCAGCCGAGTCAAGGGAGTATATACAGAAAGTTTTTCAGACAGACCAGTCTGATTGATTGCACCTTGGCATTTTTTTGACTGCTATACTGCAGTTCTAGTCTCCCACTTAAAATATTTTTTCCCACCGTAAGGAAGCAAAAAAGAATATATATTATGATATTAAACTTTTCAATTTGCAACCTTGCCCTTAATGTTAAGGCTGACTTCTCATCACACCCTAATTTAAAATGAGGCATGATGGTTTGTGATTCAGTATGTTATGAGAAATGCTAATGGCAGATTGTGTGAATCGGGCATTTCTATTAAGCAGTGATATATGCTTTACATGTATTTGTTTGGGCATAGTATATTATGCAGGCCCAGCAATTGTGCTTTGTTAATTCAGGATTAGGGTTAGGTTTGTGATTTCAGATAAAATGGTAAAAGTGATTGGCTTGCGGTGTCATTTGCTTCTGCCTTTTCCCTCCCAAATGGAGTGTTTCTTCTCAAGTTATGTTCTATGTGTGCGAAGACTGCTATTTTCATTGTTTACTAGCTGTACCCGGCCACGCGTTGCTGTGGCTCAGTCTGGTTAAATGGAAAAGAAAGAAAAGAGAAAGCGCACGTTTCTAATATGTTTAATTTCACAATACTTGTGGGTATACAATATTTTTTGTTGTTCCATTGTCTGTGCATCAATTCCAACGCAATATCACACGAAATAATTAAATCAAAATGAAAATAAGTCGAAATCTATGAAAATTCAATTTAACAATGCAATCGAAAACATTGAAATAGAATCGTAAAATTGGAAATTTGGAAATCGTAAATGGATCGTAAATCGGAAACATTGAAATGGAATCGTAAAATCGTAGCGTGTGTTGCTTTTACGTCCAACAGATGGCGCTGGTTTTTTAAAAAAAGCATGTTTTTACCTGTCACAGGTGTGACATCTATATAATATAGGTATATAAAAACACACGCGTATTCGAATGCAACGTTGTGTCAAAATTTCAAAGCAATTGGTGAAGAACCTTCGGAGATTTAAGATTTTGAACAAACGGACATTTACATTTTTATTTATATAGATGTAAAGGCAGTGATGAATTCACATCTAGGCATCTTGGGAGGCTGAGTTACCCATCTCTGAATTTGGAGAGCTGGTGGCTTTTGATTAAGGGGCAAGAGGATACCTGGTAAATTGGCCCTTTAAATCAGTTTACAGCTCCTGTATATGAAGCAGTCCAGGGACTTTCTGAAGGAGCGTGGTGTGATGTTACTGCTAAAGCAAAGCAGATATCATTATAAGTTGTTTTCATAAGGCAGGTGCCTGGAAACCAGATGAAATCTACTCTGGAATCTGGTGAAAAAGTTAGCAGGCGGATTTTAATTATCAGTGTCCACTTCAGAAAACTATTTCAAGTAGATCTCGACCTAAGACCACAGTTGAACCCAAAATTTCTGTTGCTAAGCGAGGCAGTTGTTAAATTAGTTGCTCCCATTTGTTAAGCAAATCCATGCAGTCATTAAGTGAAGCAGGTGGTCATTCAATGAATCTGGCTTCTCCCATTGACTTGGCTTGTCAGAAGCCAGCTGGGAAGCTTACAAATGGTGATCACATGATCCAGGGACAGTGCAACCGTCATAAATACATGCCAGTTGCCAAGTGCTCAAATTTTGATCATGGGGGATGCCACACTGGTCATGTGAAAACTGTTCACCAGTCATTTGTTTTTCAGCGCTGTTGTAACTTTGAAGGGGCACTAAATGAATGATAGTAAGTCGAGGACTACCTGTATTGGGAATATTGTAATAGCATGGAGGAAATTTAAAGGAAAAGAACTTCATCATGAATGTAACTGGTTGCCTGCCACAATGGACAGTTCCAACTTTGCCGATACCAAGCAAACTCAGATATGCAGACCATCTGTGGAGTGTAGCCAGAAATTTGGTTTACCATCTTAAGTCAATCAGGAAGTTCGATAGATAACCACAGTGATCTAGTTCACACACCTGGCTAAGCTGTGGCTTACTTAATTATGAGTTTTTGAATAAGCCCCAATTTGTTGGGTTTAACTTTAGCCATTATGCTAAGTTCTGAATAGTTTACAAGTCTCAACCATGGCAACTCTAAGATACGTGGACTTCAACTCCCAAAACTCAGAATTCCTATACTAGTTGGAGAATGCTGGGAGTTGAAATCAACACATAATGGAATGGACTGGACTGGACTGGACTGGACTGGACTGGAATAGAATAGAATAGAATAGAATAGAATAGAATAGAATAGAATAGAATAGAATAGAATAGAAGGGACCTTGGAAGTCTTCTAGTCCAGCCCCCCCTCCCTTAAGCAGGAGAACCTATACCATCTCAGACAAGTGATTGTCATCATGGCTGATTTTACTTAACATACTAAGCCAAAACCAAACTCATGGCTGGTGAATCAGTCCATTGTCTGAGGTTTAAATTTGAATCAGTTACAATAGATTACAAGCCTATTGAGTGATATTTATTATCTTATAATCTTAATTCAGGGATAAGCAACCGGTACCAGTACAGATCCCCACCCATCAATATTTTTAAATAAATTAACTATTCTAATATCTTCTTTTTCTGTTCTTGATAAAAATCAGAGCAAAGGAAGAATTATGCACGAGACAGCATCAGCAGCATTTCAGAGATAACACAATACCATGTGGAGGTAAGATTTCTTTTATTATTTTATCTTATTTTATTTATGTACCTCAAATGTCCATAGCTAGATATGGTTGGTTTTTCTATTCTCTCCATTTTATTTTGCAAGCAACGTGTTTTGCTTTTTCAAAAATAATCTCTCCAAATTGTATAAGTACCTGCTCTGCTGATCCTTTGGTAAACATACATCTTCTTTTCTTTTGCCAACCTTTTCAGCACCTGACCACTTTTATTCTGGATCGGAAAGAAGCCATGATCACAGTTGATGATGGAATAAGGAAGCTGAAACTCCTGGATGCAAAGGGCAAGGTCTGGACACAAGATATGATTCTTCATGTGGATGACAAAGCTGTCAGTCTAGTGGACTTAGAATCCAAGGTAAAGACTCAGTGATAAGGTTGACGTGTTGGCAGAGTTGGGTGAAGGTCTTAAGCAAGGTGGGGAGAAAATGGAGAACATTTTCAGAGTTTTGATTAGAGCTTGGCACATATTAACTGATGAAGGCAGTGATGGCGAACCTTTTAGAAACCAAGTGCCCAAAAACCTCCCCACCCCCCTCCCGCCCCCGCCTCTGCTCCTGCTCTGTCCCCTGCCCCACACTCCACCCCCACCCCACCCACCCGCAGGGCCACCCACCGCCTCCACGCCCCGCCGCAGATTGCCCAGGTGGCCCAGCAGCACCATGGCGGCCACGCCCTCCGCCCGCGCCCTGCAGCATCATCTGCATGCGACGGGGCGCGAGAGTGGAGTCTTATCCCTGCTGCCCGGTTGCTATGTTCTTGGCTGCACTGCCCTGCGTGGGCTGCACTTGGGGGGGTGACTCTCCGGGGGGGCTGCTGGTGAGGAAGGGGCCACAGGAGAGGCGGGGCTGTGGTGACTGCGCATGTCCACAGAGAGGGCTCCAAGTGCCGCCTCTGGCATGCGTGCCATAGGTTCGCCACCACTGGATGAGGGTTATCCAACCAATTTCTGAGCAGGGAAATTGGATTTATGGACAATTTCTTTCAATTTCACCAGGGAAGAAGAAATTCTCCATCCTCCGATCCTTTGAAAATTTTTCAAAAGCTAATTCTCCTTCATGAAATAACAAGGAGAAATAGGGGGGAAATCAGGAGAATCCATCCTTCTGGCCACCAGTTTTATATTATTTTTCCTAACTTTTTTTCCCTGTTGACACATCTTGAGCCATAGTATATATGGGGGTACCAATATATTGGGGAGGCAAGAGAAGGATTTTAACCACGTAGAAGAATTTTGTATCTCCCGCTTCTTCCTCCCGTTTGCCTTTCAGAATGAACTTGAGAACTTCCCCTTGAGCACCATACAGCATTGCCAGGCGGTGATGAATTCATGCAACTACGACTCCATCCTTGCTCTAGTGTGCAAAGAGCCATCCCAGAGCAAAGCAGATCTCCATCTTTTCGAGTGTGATGAAGTGAAGGTAGGGCAAAATACTGCAGTTGAACACATGGAGCTGGAATATATGAGGTTTTTTTTTATTTGCTTATTTATTTATTTCGTCCCATAACCTTACCCTGCTGTCTTCAATCTGTCACCTTCTAGACCTGCTGGATCTTAAATTCTGAATTAGCAGGAAATTCTAGGAGCTGTAGCATCAGTGTACTAGGAAGATGGTAGGCCAGTGGTGGCGAACCTATGGCACGTGTGCCAGAGGCGGCACTCAGAGCCTTCTCTGTGGGTACGCACGTCGGCCGAGCCCTGCCTCCCTCCACAGCCCCTCCTCACCAGAAGCCCCCCCAGAGGAGAGTCGCCTCGGGCGCAGCCCGTGTGGAGCAGTGCAGCCAAGGACATGGCAGCCGGGCAGCAAGGACAAGACTCCACCCTCGCCCCGTCGTGCGGAGATGCTGCAGGGTGCAGGCGGAGGGCGTGGCTGCCATGGCACTGCAGGGCCGCCTGGGCAATCTGTTGTGGCGGGCCGTGGAGGCAGTGGGTGGCCCTGCGGGCAGGCAGGGCAGGGGCAGAGCAGTGGCGGGTGGGGGCGGGGTTTTTTTGGGCACTCAGTCTCTAAAAGGTTTGCCATCACTGTGGTAGGTGATGGAAAACTTAAATATGCCATTCATATATAAGAACTGAACAAGATCTTTTTCATACCTTGGGTATGAACAAGACCCATTAGGTCTACTTTAACCAATGCCAAGCACTGATGATGCTACCTAGTTGGGTAATAAAACAACCCTCAGAGATCAGCAAGGACTCCTTATTTCAACCCTGAGCTCCAGATATTCTCTTCTGTTGGTATGTTTGTCCTCGCAGAGTTCTAAGCAGAGTTCTAAGCATAGACATTATTTAGCATCCTGCTTTAATAACTGTTAGGTATGTCTTTAGCATGTGAAGTTTGGTCATGAGGGTTCCTGCACTCTAGAACATCTTAACTGCAGAAGGTAAGATCCATCCTTCTCTATTAGTCTTCGAGAAAGTTTTTTAAACCTATCTATGGAGGTTCCCAATCATCCAGATCAGGGTTGTCCCAAAGGTGCTTTTTTCCAAAAGGCAACTGGACTTCCATGGGGTTTTTTTCCCTTTGAAAATGTTTCACTTCTCATCCAAGAAGCTTCTTCAGTTCATGTGCCAGCTGGCATGGGGTCCTCAAGGAGAAGCTGCTGTCTGGAGGTGGTTGATACACAAATGGAGGAGGCACTAATTGAGGAGGCATCCCATCTCTCCCCTCTATACCCCTGGTTTATTTATTTATTTATTTTAACTTGTTGCCATTTTTGTAATTTTAATTCACTTTTACATTTATAATCATGGTTATGTGTCGTTTATCCTGAGGGAAGCTTCTCAAGAGTCTCCTGAATCACAAGATGGGTGGCAAATACGTTTGTTTGTTTGTTTGTTTGATTAGATCAGTGGTTCTCAACATGTGGGTCGGGACCCCATTTGGGGTCGATCGACCATTTCATGGGGGTCGCCAAGCAAGGCTGTCCGCCATTTTTTTTGTCCGCCATTTTTTTTGTCTGCCATTTTTTTCCCCTTTTCCGGTGGGTGCCTTACCTCCCTTGGGCTGGGCCAGCTGGTGGTCGGCTTGCTCCGTCTCTGCCTCTTGCCAGCTACGCCTCGGCCGGCGCAGGGGGCGGAACCACGCATGCGTGGCGCTCCCGGGCAGGGAAAGTCCTCGACTTACAACCGGTTGGGTAGTCCTCGACTTACGACCGGTTTAGTCCTCGACTTACAACCGGTTTAGTCCTCGACTTACGACCGGTTTAGTCCTCGACTTATGACCGGTTGGGGTCGCGGCATTAAAAAGGTTGAGAACCACTGGATTAGATGATCACCATCAATCTTGCACAGTAATTGCGTTTTCGCAGGAAACTGATAGCAGCATTTATGATCATCCTTGTATAATTAATGAGCTTTTCATAACATTAGGTTACACTTAATCAGCTTGTTGTGTGACACTTCAGGAACGTTTTGAGAAAAGCTGTTCTGAAAATGCTTGCGGTGGCTCAGTGACACATAAATAAAAGGATGATTAAACAATAGCGGGGAATTGATAAAGATGCTGCAATTGGAGACCTATTTCAACAGTTTTCTTTTCCAGACAAAGCATAATGATGTATAGATTTGGCTTTTAGAGCATGACTTGCTTGCTGAGATGCTAAAGATCTAGTTGGCCATGTAATAATTTCAGCTCCTAAGCAGACTTAATATTCAAACTCTTATTTTTAAAAAAGAATAGTTATTCTGCCTGTGTTTGGAAATACAAATGCCTACGTCGTTGCTTGTGGCCAATAATCCTGAATAGTGTTTGACTTCCTGCCAGCCAGCATCCATAAATATTATGGATTTCTGTGCATAATAATCCTCCTGTGATAACTTAGTGCATAAATGAATTGGAGCAATGAGTGGCATTTGGAGTATAATTGAGCTCTGTAAAGAAATACAAATATTAAATAAGTAGGTCTTTAGAAGCCAGTGGAACCCGTCCAAAATGAATGTGGAGGGATTCCTTAAAAGCTTGGTCAGCAATTAGTTTTTCCCAGAAGTCCATTTTGAAATGGAAGTAAAAGATAATGAATCACAGTAATGTGACTGATCAGTAAAGGACCTGGAACTCAGGATGGACATCTTGGCAAAAGTATCAATCTTGTGTGCCACAGTTGTAAAGAAGGCAAATGCATGCATGGAATCATTAGAATGTTAATTAAAAATAACACCTCTAATGCTTTTATATAAATCCGTGGTGAGGCTACACTCCCTAACGGATTTTACAGTGATAAAAAGAGTATATAAAAAGAGGGCCAACCAAAATGATTAGGGAAAATGATTTTAGCAGTGGAATTTTTTACTTCAGAACAAAAATGGGAAAAGGAGAGACACGCTAGAAATATAAAATCATGATTTTTTGGTTGAGGGGGGGGTCAGTCATAATATTAGAACTAGGAGCCCTCCAACAAAATGAAATGCTGAGAGATTCGGGACGGGGAAAATAAAGTAATTTTTTTTATGTTGTGCAAGAAATTGATAGCCTCAGGATTTGGCTACTATGACCTTGGCTTGGTTACCAATTTAGATTATGGTGGTGATGATTAAATTCATTTCCCTTCTTTTGCTGCTATATAAACTCAAGATGGCTTTCAATAACAACAAAGGTACTGTAGCCCTCGACTTATGACCACAATTGAGCCCAAAATTTCTGTTGTTAACTGAGACATTTGTTATTTTTTTATGTGAATGCATTAACATGGACACTGTATGACGTAGAATAATGGGGCAGGGGGCTGTTGGCTAGCTCCAATAAGGCTTCTTTGTATTCTCATATTGTAAGACACCGAGCACATGCCTTCCAATTAGCTAGCACAGAAATTTGCCTTAACTGGTAACACGTATCCATTTAGCTTATTACACTTTGCCCTGATTTGATCCCCAAACTGTTAGACTGAGATTTTTTTTTCATCATTTGAATGTGTTCCTCTGAGTTGGAATCGTGCCTGGCTGTATGCTGTGTGCTCTTATCACTGCACTCTGCTACCCTCCATATGAGTCTAACTGAAGGCTATAACTCAACCTGGGTAGAAAAAAAAAGAAGCTTAGGGTAGCCATCTCTTAATTGTCTAAAATGTGAAAGGGAAGGTTTTTTTTGCTGCATCTCACGTTATTTAAATTCCCAAATCATCTAACGAAGTTGATTGGCCACTGTTTCTGAATGGAGTGAAGAAAATACAGGTGGAAAGTTGAAAGTTTTATGGAATTTGCTGCTATACGACCGTGGTGGCAGCTCTGCCTGTAAAGCCTCGGTGCATTCAATAGATGGCTTGCTCAAGCGTTCAGCAGTGCATCAAATTAATTGCTTCTGCTTCTGCTCAGGCTAACTTTATCCATGAAGATATTGAAAGTGCCATCAGCGATAGCAAAGGAGGGAAACCAAAGCAGCGACTTGAGACCCTCAGGTAAAAGCTGGAGCCTCGTCTTGCAACTCTTTCCTAGCGTTTGGGTAGGGCGTGCATTAAGAAGCTGGTCGTGGGGGCCATAGATTTGCCTGCGCAGAGTGACACAGATTCACTTTGATGAAGCGATTCGGGCTGTGAAGGGAACATGATTCGCTCTGATGGAGCGAAGAGATCAGCCCATTTATCTCGATAAAGGAATTCAGCTGGCCTCCAATTATTTCAGATCAGTGGTGTGGCAGAAGGCTGGCTTCAATCCTTTCCCCAACGCATTGGCTGAAGTGCTTCCAAATCTGCGCATAGCTTTGGGACGGCACGTAGCAATGTGTGCCAAAGCCACACAGTTGGGCACACTGAAGCTGCTGAGCATTTGCTGAAGGAACTCAGCATGGGAGCACCTCAGCCAGGGCTGAAGCAGCTTTGAAGAGTGTTTGATCCAAAGTTTCATCAAAAGCTGGCAATTCTTCAGAGCTCCACACAATCCTGGGTGTATGTAAAACCTCCAGTAACAGAAGCTGTAGATAGATCTTTCATCCTACTTGCTAAGAACTTGAATAGGAGAATATATTGTGCTCGGGTGTTGCATGTTGGCTTCCTACCGATGCCTAATTGGTCACATAAATAGAATGCTAAAATGAACAGATTTTTGATCTGATTCCTGATGGCTCTTATTATGTTCTAGATCGGTGCAAAAGTAACTAATTAAGAAACACACTTGGGAGAACCCAGAGGTTTACAAAATTATTAAATCCCTCTCCTTCTCTCTCTCTCTCTCTCTCTCTCTCTCTCTCTCTCTCTCTCTCTCTCCCTCTCCTCTCTCTCTCTCTCTCCTTCTCCCTCTCTCTCTCTCTCTCTCTCCCTCTCCCTCTCCCTCTCCCTCTCTCTCTTAGCCAAAATAAAACAAAACCAAAAACTAACCAATCAGGTGAAATAGGATAATTGTAAAATGCATTGTTCCAATTCTTGTGTTATTGCAGAAGAGAAAATGGTTATCTGCTAAATAGCCTGAAGCCTAGCGGCTCTTGTAACGCTTAAGAATGCACTGGAACATTCTGGTACGGTTTCCACTTGGGTTGATAAACCAGCCCATTTTCAGAGTTGTCCTTCCTTAGGACTTTTTCAAATACTACGTGGACACTTTCCCTGTTTTAGTCACAAGCTCTTTAAAACCAGCAAATCTCCACTGAAATTCCATTGTTGAAATTTGATGGACTTAAGCTTGTCTCATCTACAGTATTATTGAAATCTGAACTTCAGTAACAAATACCCCTAACATAAGAAGGTAGGAAAAGTTCAATAGTTAAAATAGTCAAGAGAAAGGTAAACATTTTTCTTTATTTTCGTTGTGCTGGTTGTGCTCATCACAGAGAAGGTTTGTTTTTGTGATCACAAAGAGTTGACACCAAACCTTGATACCTATTCAAATCAAATTAAACGGTTTCTATATTTTTGTGCTGAGATGGTTCTGCTATGGAACATATAAACTTTGGTGGCGCAGTGGTTAGAATGTAGTATTGCAGAAAACTCTGCCCACAGCCTGGAATTTGATCCTGACAGGGCTCAAGGTTGATTCAGCCTTCCATCCTTCCGAGGTCAGTAAAATGAAGACCCAGACTGTTGCAGGCAACTTGCAAATAATTCTTCTTCATTACAAACCACCCAAAGAGTGCTGTAAAGCACTATGGGGCGGTATATAAGCCTAAATCCTATCGCTATTGGTAAACTCAGCTTCACCACAAGGTGGGTGGATGAACAGACGGACAGACTACAATTGATCGCTGTTGCTATATGCCGCTTCCGACGGAGAGGCATGGCAATACAAACTGGCCAATAACAAACATCTGAAATAGGATATCGTGTTTTCTTGGTGTTTCAGTGTTATATCATTATTTTTTTTCCTGTCTTAGGATGATTTCCAGATCAGAGAGTGCCATTCCTCCACCTCCCAGAGCGCCAGCTCCTGTCCCCCCAGGGACTGTTACACAGGTGGATGTCCGGAGCCGGGTGGCAGCTTGGTCCGCGTGGGCAGCTGAACAGGGAGATTGTGAGTGTTGCTGAAACTTTGAGATGTGATTCAAAGACTCTGGGTGTTCTGCTCTGGACATTATTGAGCCTTGCCTTAGGGCAATATGACTCATTATCCTACAGTAAATGTCCTGGCAGAATAAATTGAAGGTATTCTACTCTCATTTAGCTTATGTTTCAACAATTGTTTTCGTTTACTTTTTTAAAAAAATATTTTGACCCACGTCTGGGAGGTCACTCCATAAAGCAGACATGTCCAACTCGTGACATTACGTGATGTAATGCAACGTATCGGGACAGTTTTGCCATTGCCAGCAATGGGGTGGGTGCGGCTTCCACATAATGCATCCGGCCCGTGGGCCGGCAGTTTGATACCCCTGCCAAAATAATGGGAGCATGGTTTTCCCAGTTGCAATGTATGGCTGTGAAAGTTGGACCATAACAAAGGCTGAATGCAAAAGAATTGAGG
The DNA here is from genome assembly GCF_001527695.2 of Protobothrops mucrosquamatus. Classification (NCBI taxonomy): domain Eukaryota; kingdom Metazoa; phylum Chordata; class Lepidosauria; order Squamata; family Viperidae; genus Protobothrops; species Protobothrops mucrosquamatus. The sequence continues at coordinate 37,853 of NW_015388619.1, forward strand.
CCTTTGAACTCTGGTGCTGGAGAAGACTTCTGCGAGTCCCCTGGACTGCAAGGCGATCAAACTGGTCAGTCCTAGAGGAGATCAACCCCGACTGCTCTTTAGAAGGCCAGATCCTGAAGTTGAAACTCAAGTACTTTGGCCACCTAATGAGAAGGAAGGACTCACTGAAGAAGAGCCTAATGCTGGGAAAGATTGAGGGCAATAGAAGAAGGGGACGGCAGAGAATGAGGTGGCTGGCTGGAGTCACTGAAGCAGTAGGCGTGAGCTTAAATGGACTCCAGAAGATGGTAGAGGACAGGAAGGCCTGGAGGAACGTTGTCCATGGGGTTGCGATGGGTCGGACACAACTTCGCAACTAACAACAACATTCCAATTCATGTTTAAAAGATAGAAATGTTTGGATTTACAAGAATATTAGCAAGACAGTGTGTTTGTAGCCTTAGCAAGCTAAGTACATATTTTGAATTGACAATAGGTTGTTATTATTTTTTTCAAGATGACTACAAGGTCCTTATGTACAATGGTTCCTGTATCCCTCCAATATCTGAGATTCCCTGGGAGGTATAATAGGACCAAGGGCCTCTATCGTGATAGTCCTCTAAATAAGGGGTATATATTCTGGGTGGTGTGACCCTGCTCTCTTTTTCCAATTCCAGGCAACTGTGTTGCATTTTCCAAATATGTAAATGTTGATGTTTCGTTTCAGGTTTCATAGGCTGGATTCAGGCACACTGTTTCATTCGTTACTGGGTTTCCAATTCTCACCATAGATTGAATGTTAAGTTTATCCAACCACCTGGGTTCTCACAAAATCCTAAGCCACAGTCATTACATTTTTCACACTTGGCATTGGTGGCCAAGATTTCATCAAAGCGATGGCCTTGAAAAATGCAAGGACTAAAACTTCCATGATACCCAAACCCACAATGACCTATTGAGTGGGAAGAAGCTGCAAATCGCAACACAGTTGGGGAAAAAAATACCTTCAAAATCATGCATTATTTGTTGGCTGTTGAATGCAACAGACTTTCTTGTTTCATTCATAGGAAAATCAATCTTAACATGTTGTGCAAATATGAACATTACATTTTTCAAATTGGTGGTCTAATCACAGCCACTGTGTCTCTCCCCTGAGGAAGCTTCTGTTCATCTCCTTGTTTCTTTAGGTGAGAAACCAAAGCAATACCAAGAGCATGAAGAAACAGCTGAAATGATGGCAGCCAGGATTGACCGAGATGTTGTAAGTGGCCAAAGGGATTGTTTGCGAGAGGTTTTGATGTTCCTCAAACTTGGTGGAGCAGTTGATAATTATCATTAAGTTCCACTCACGATTTTTTCTCCCAATAATAAATTTCAGGGCGGTGAAATAGGAAAACATTTGATGATGACTAATGTCAGAGCTGCCATCCTTTGCTGGCTACTATGTTTTGCTAGATGCCAGTCTGCCGTAAGCTATGGGGAGGAGGGAGCGGTGGGAAGACGGAATGTCAGAGCTGCCATCCTTCGCTCACAACTATGTTTCACTAGATGCCAGTCTGTCATAAGTTATGGGGGGAGGATCTCTGGGAAGATGAGGAAAACCAAAAGGAATCTTGACATCCCGAGACCAAGAACCTGGGAATGAAATTAACACCTCTCCATCTATCCAACCATTGCAGGGACAGTTACCAAAACATCTTATTCTAATATGACTGGACAATAGAGAGATAGAGGAGTGGGGTGGAACGGAAAAGGGAAAGTTAACTAAGGAATCTTTGTGCGCAAACTCTTAGTTCTGGCTTTGCTCTACTGCAACCATTTGGCTTTTAGTGATCTGTAGTAAAAGTAATCTTTTTGCTACTAATGGAGTTGAGAGTATTTCTTTCCTAAGGGACCACGTCAGGCCAGATCCATCAACTACACTCATTTATTCCGGAATCCCATCTGCCGAATACTTCAGTTATGGAGAGGAGTTTTAATAATCACCTGCCACTTCTTCCTTTTCTTCATGCTGGCTCCTGCTCAGCATTTACTGGTCCTGGGTGCTTCCCTGCCTCTTCCCTAATGAGCAACATGCCTTATTTAAGAGACTTTTATATATTTTTTCTCAGTCAGTTCCAGCATCTCCTGCTGGCCTTTGATTGCCCCCGTGAGGTTTTTATACTCTGATTCCATTTCATTATAGCTCTGGCCAGCAATGGGAGGCAAGTGATTTCTTCCCAGATTGCAAGAAAAGTCCAACAGCAGGCAATATTGTTATTTGTGTTGATTTTGATTAAAACTGAGTTTTTCCAGCAGTCAAGGGTGTAAAGAAAAGAAGGCGTGGAATCTTGATTTGCATAATTTCTGGTTAAGTTTGGGAAAGTGTGTCTGCTTTTCATGTTTTATGTTTACTAGGCTGTCTGCCCCTGCCATAATTTCTTCATAAAGTGTGAAGCAACCCTGGGATTCAGATGAGAAATACATCCCTCAGTTGCCTAGCAACTGCAAGGTGGTTGTCTGGCACCCTCTCAGAACTAAGAAATGGCTGCCTGGAGGGTGTTAGTAGAGGTAGGGAAGAGTGAGGTGGAGGATTATAAGCCTGGCAAGGATGTGTAGAGCAGAGGCCCCCAACCTTTTGGGCACAAGGGACCGGTTCCATGGAGAGAGGTTTTGCCATGGACCAGAGGGGGCTGCCCACATGCTGCCTACATCCCACAGATAGGGTTTCTCTTGTTTGTGCGGACTGGTTTCTGGCATCCCATGGATCGGTGCTGGTCCACGGACTGGAGGTGGGGAACCCCTGGTATAGAGGATATTAGAAGTGGAAAGACCAAGATGCTATATTAACTACTGACCAGTAGGAGGCACCACATGACCACAGAATGCCTGCATAGTCAACAAGTGCAACACCTGAGGGTTCAACTCCCACTAAAAGGTTGGACATAGAGCATCTAAGGCAGTGTTTCTCAACCTCAACAATTTTACGATTTGTGGACTTCAAGTCCCAGAATTCCTTAGCCAGCATGCTGGCTGGAGAATTCTGGGAGTTGAAGTCCACACATCTTAAAATTGCTGAGGTTGAGACACTGATCTAAGGAGAACATCTATGTCTGAAGAGTTCCACTTCACACAATAGGTTGGTGTAGTGTAGTGCTTCCCACTGGACAAGTAGCTAATATAACATCTGACGCTATTTAGGCTAACATAAGGGGAAGTAGTCTTGAAGTTTGTAGCACGAAAACAATTATGAGAGCATATTGAAAAAAATGTGAACTCGCAAAGGTTCTTTAAGACTGAGATAGCTACTGTATGTTCTGCCTTGGTTTTCATATCAGAGCTTATCACAAGGATCTTCCCCAGCATCTGCCCTGGAAGTCTTTTGTCATGCTTCCGACAGATGAAACTCTTCAAAAGAACTTTGAGGCATTGTTTTACTTAAAGAATCTTTTATTCGAGAAACAAAGTATCGGCACTACATAGTTGAAGCCAAAAACTGAATTCCCCTCCCCTGGGCACAAAGTAGCAAAGCACAATTCCCTCCTCCAATTTACAGTCATAAATCACATTCCCCAATTAGCTTGAAGCTCGAGCTTTCTCCCCAGCTCTCCAGCCCACCAAATCTTTATCAACTCTGGGCGCAATAACCTTGGGTTCCCATGGCTGAGTTATTATTGTTATGACTAGCTGGACTCTCATCCACATCCCCCCTCCCAGCATCAACTAACTATAAAAGCAAAAGAGAAAAGATGGCTACATTTTCATCTGTTGTCAAACCAAGAACATCCGATGTTAGCAGCGTTGACACTTTGCATGTTGCTGATAATCCTGGAATCATGTTCTTTTTTGTGTACTTAGGATGAATTGGGAACCTTTGTATACTTAGGGTGCTGCCACATGAATTGGGAATGCAATCTATGATTTATAAATCGCTTCTCGGCCTTTTGGCAAAGATCAAGTGTAGTGTAGTGTGATTTATAACAATTCCCTTTTGCAGATGTGGATTTCAGAAAAAGATCGGTATAGGTGCTGGTGGTGGGGGAAATTGGCCAATCATTACTGATTATTTACTTCAAAGAACTTCCTGATAAATATTCAAAGATCCATAGGGTTTCCACAGCAACAACAATTGAAAGCTTACTGCCTTAAATAGCAGCATGGTACAATTTATTTGTGGGTTTTTTGGTTTCCTTTGTTTTGTGCTTTCAAGTCAGTTTTTGAATCCTGGACAAGTTCCTGCAGTTTTCTCAGCAGGATTTCAGAAGTGGTTTGCCATATCCTCCTTCCCAAGTGCCTGGCCCAAGGTCACCTAGCTCGCTTTGTGTCTAAGGCAGGAATAGAACTCATGATCTCCCAGATCCTCGCCTGATGCCTTATTATTATTATGGTTGGCTGGTTGCAAAGTCAGCCAGATGTTTAGACTGCATTTGGCATTTTTATCCACCTATTGAGTCCTTCCCAAGGACCTGGGATAGGCAGATGTTTGTTATTAAAGGGGCCATCACAGGATGTAAGTTGCTCCAAGTAAAACGTGTCTTTTGCAATTGATTAATGATGCTTTCTATCAGTGTTGATGGTATTCAAGTTGTTCTGGGATTATACCTATTGCTATTGGTACTATCTTTGCTCATTAATAGTATTATTTACTAATATTATTCTTGAAGAAGTTAATTGTTGTTACTGACCATTTTGTTAGGATTACAGGGAATATTTTCCCCACCAACTCCTCTTCACCTTCCATTTTATTCTCATAAGAACTTCCTTAGCTATTAAAAAATAACATTCAAGATAATGCACATTGTGCTTCCTGGATGATCTAAAGATGAACATAAGCCTGCTCAGCCAATTAGGACCTTCTGGATTTAGGAATAAGGAAGAGTGTCCATCAAGGGCTTGCCAAACCACCCCCCAACAGTTTTAGCCTAGTTGACCGTTGTATTTTAACAATATCTGGAGGGCTACACATCCTCTCTCCTCCTCTGACCTTTATCCTACTAAGGGTCATGAATCAGAAAAGGAGATTGATAGACTAAGGCTATTTGGAGCCTATAGAAACTTAATTCAGGATCAAATGAAAAAAGGCGGAGTAGTAACTTTAAGACTATATTTGGATGTACCTTGGAACTGGCCCTCAACATCTCTTTGTACTAAGAGCTAAAAATACTTTAAATGGATCCAGACTCTCATTTCATAATCGTGGGGGAGGGGAGGGAAGGAACTAGAGCAGAAATAGTTTTATAAGTTCATAATTGCTTGCTATAAGATAAGGCTAAAAAAAGGTTTCCCTAGCACTCCAGAAAGAACAAAGTTAAGCCAAAATCTTGTGTGGGAAGACCTTACTCAAATAATTGTGCTCCAATCTTTACCGAGCACAGAGCCTTTACTGATGCTAGCTTGAGAACAAAGGGGGAAGCATAGACCCAAGTGATATGGTAATATCAGCCTATTCATTTTACAAAGCGTCACTTTTTGTAGATAAATGCACAGGTTCTCTGCAGCGATTCCCATTCTTCGTAACTAACAATACAGCATTTTTGGGTGACGTTCCTTACATTCATAAATGACACCCACTGTCTATTTCCTTTAGCAAATCCTGAATCATATTCTGGATGACATTGAATATTTTGTCACCAAGCTTCAAAAAGCAGCAGAAGCTTTTTCAGAACTTTCAAAGCGGAAGAAAAGCAAGAAAAATAAGAAGAAAGGACCAGGTGGTAAGAATCAGAACCATTTCTTTTTTTCAGTAGTTTTCTGATCACATTTCACTCGCTGAACTGTTAAGAGTTCCTCTATTCAGTTAAATAAGTAGTTGCATTGGACAGAGCTCAACAGACTTTACCATTCAGTCATTATCTCTTTGTTACACTCCAGTCATGTTTTGGGCTAAATTTATGTTTTAATGTTTGGCTAATGTTGAAAAGAACAGGCAGATGATCTTTTCTCGTTTGCATACATGCTCAGTAGAACAAAGAAAAGAGTATGAATCAACATTTAAAAAAATGGAATTTCAGTAAGGCAGGCGTCTTGAGTCAATTAATTCTTTTGTCTGGATTAAGGGTGTGTTAGTTTGGAGTATGAAATCTTGTGAAATGTTCCATTTTGAGTGCAAAATGGGCTCTTTCAAGTGTTTTGGAAGTATTTTTTTTCAGCCCGGGAACAGAGATTATTATCTCTTTCAAACTCTACATTTTCAAAAATGTTTGAAACAGCCCATCACATGCTTGTGTTTCCTGCTCTTGAAGTGGGATTTGCAAAAAAAATTCAGAACAAAATAATTTGCATCTTGATGTATTAGGCATTTTCCCCCATGTGTGTGTGTGAGACAGCCAGTGTGGTATTGTGGTTAAGGAACCACTGGTGTGGGAGCCCTGGTGGTGTAGTGGCTAGAATGCAGTATTGCAGGTAAACTCTGCCTACAGCCTGGAGTTCGATCCTAACAGGGCTCAAGGTTGACGCAACCTTCCATCCTTCTGAGGTCAGTAAAATGAGGACCCAGATTGTTGGGGGCAAGAGGCTGACTCTGTAAACCACTTAGAGAGGGCTGTAAATCACTATGAGGCAGTATATAAGTCTAAATGCTATTGTTATTACTATTGCAAAAGTACAGGATGGAGGAGATTGATGCAAAGGTGCTAACTGCCAGTCATTCACTTTTAGCCATAAACCAAAGTGGAAAATTACTTATCTATCATCCCACACTAGTCCCGTGTGGTAGATCAGTGTTTCTCAACCCCAGTAACTTTAAGCTATGTAGACTTCAACTCCCAGAATCTCCAGCCCAGCATGCTGATTGAGGAATTCTGGGAGCTGAAGTACATGAAGAGTTCTGGGAACTGAAGTACATGTTAAAATTGCCAAGGCTGAGAAACACTGTAATGGATAACATCCATAATCTTCAATGAAAAGACCCTCATCCTTTGTTGGATTGACTTGGGCTGATCTTCTCTCTCCCCCCTCCCCCCCCTCTCCCTCTCTCCTTATGTCTTCAAGAGTGGATATGTGTTGAGACTGGGGAATATGACAGTCATGGGAATTGGGAGATGTAGTTTCAATGCACCTAGAGCATAACACTTTGGGGGCAGATTGGTTATTAGCATTCTATAGAGTGAATTGCAGGAGAATAAATTTACATGAAGAAGAGGCCACCAACTTTTAAAAGTTTCTTGCTGATAACACTTTCATCCATTAGCCAAAGGACTGAGCTAGGCCCCCTTGCTTCTATAATTTATGGAGGGCATTCAAAATGATCCTTGAAGCTATACAGCCCATTTATACATCACATTCAGTGTAGAATCTGATCCTCCTATTTTGCCAGTGATGAAAATATTTCTACAGGTACTCGTCTAAGTGATTTTGGTTTCCCTGTTCTATTTTTCACCAGAGGGGGTCTTAACTCTCCGTGCAAAACCTCCATCTGCAGATGAATTTGTGGACTGTTTGCAAAAATTTAAGCATGGTTTCAACCTTTTGGTAAGTGAGTCTGAGCTGGCTACTCCAAGCAATTCCAGGTTTTTGTTGAAGCTTGGCATCAATAGTCTGTTTTTTAAAATCTGTTGTTACAATCTGCTACTGTGAATTTCACCAGCTTTCCTGTAAATTGCAACTTAGATTTCCTTAACTAAATACACATAGCAGTTGTACAAACTGTTCTGAATTGTTTGTTTTAGAACAAAAGGGAAATGAACTAAGAGAGTGATCAAATAGTGGCATTATAGCTCACTTTATGTTATGTTAAAAGTTTTTTTCCCATCACACTCAGCTAAAGTATGGCAACTTCCAGGACTGTAATGATTTTGCTGGAGTTTTTTTCAAGCTACAAACACAAGAATCTTTCTAGGATGCTAAGGACAATCTTCAGACAGTATATCAGGAATGTGTTTATATATTCCTACTTTCGCTCTCTTCTTCCTTTTTCTGCAAGCTTTCAATAACTCCATTTGGGGGTGGGTAGGTTGATACACGGATCATAGCATGTAAACTATGATTATTGATTGAATAACTATGTTATTGATTCTAGAGCTGGGGTCTTCAAGCTTGGCCCTTTTATGACTTGTGAACTTCAACTCCCAGAATTCCTCAGCCAGCATGCCTGGCTGAGGAATTCTGGGAATTGAAGTCCACAAGTCATAAAAGGGCCAAGCTTGAAGACCCCTGTTCTAGAGCATAGAAATAGTTAGAAAGGAGACTATTTTAGTAATGTCACAATGATTGCATCATCTTAGACATCTGCTGCTTCTAATCTTTGTGTCAATGCCTAATTTAGAATTTGCAGGATGGATACCAAAAAACCTGGAACGCTAAGGGAGACACCAGGACTAACTCTTGAAAAATCTTTAAAATTTTTATAATAAAGTCTTGAATTTAATAAATAAATCTTTAAATAATGTTTATTAAGAAATTGACCCTAAAACGTACTTATTGCATCACGATGATATGACCCCCAAATGGCCTTTGTTAGTTTCTGAATGTTTCTTTGCACAAGCCATTCATTTCTTCATATATAAGTCAAGAATTCTTATTTATTTGTGGCTTACATCTAGTTATTTTTATCTACTCATCTTTTTTGTGGATAATGTAGAATAAAGGGAGGGGAAAAAAACATCAGCAATGAACAGGACATGACTGCATTCATTGCTCATTTAAAAGATTGGCTTTGGTTTGTTCAGAAAACTATGGCTTAAATGCATCCTTATTTAGTTTAAGAAATTGTTTGATTAGATTGATTAGAGGATTAGTCATATCTATCTATCTATCTATCTATCTATCTATCTATCTATCATCTCTCTCATTTATTTATTTATAACAAAATTTAAAATGTTGTTTAAACTTTTGGGATTTTAGCTGACTTATCATTATATAAATGCAATTATCTTTTATTAATAACTGGGTTATGGCCTGAACTGTGTTTGAGATATTTCAATGCCATTTTGAGTTGCTGAACTGTATTCTCATAAGCTCTCTTCCATACTCTCCATTTTACCTTTTACAGGCAAAATTAAAGTCACACATCCAGAATCCCAGTGCACCTGAACTGATTCATTTTCTGTTTACTCCTCTAAATATGGTAAGTCTGAAATATTATTTAATATCTAGGGGCTCAGTTTATTTTTCTGAGTGCATCAAAACTTAATCCATGATGAATTCACAGTGTTGAAAGCAGAGGGTGTGTATCATAGAAATAAAATGCTTCCTTTTTATTAGCTTCCTTAAAGCTGGCTTACTCCACTTCATATTGAAATAAAAAGCACCATCTGCTCTAAAAACCTTGCTGTTATTTTAATCAATTTTATCCATTCCAATTATTTTATTTGGCCCACAGTAGTCAATCAAGAAGGAGTTAGACTAGATTCCAAAGCTCAAAATGCATGTTTAATCTACAGAGCACAAATAGTCCTTGAGTTTTACAATTTTGGTCATCAATCAGAATATTGCATAAGCCTGGAATTTCGGTCATAAGTCATTGTGATAAGTCAAGTCATCAAGTGATCAGAGTCAACTTTATGTCCATTGTTATGATGGTTGTTAAGCAAGTCATTTTGGTCATTAAGCAAATCACATGACTGTAAGTCCGAATCCAGCTTATCCAATAGGTGATTTTTACCGCCAAAAAGTGTAAAATGTGATCACATGACTACAGGGGGCAGTGCGGCAGTTGTAACTTCGAGGACAGATTGTAAGTAACATTTTTTGAGTTTGTCATAATTTCAAATGGTCGTTAAATGACCGATCATAAATGGAGGGTTACCTGTATACGTGGCAAAGGATCTTGTCTCTTTTTAAAATGTACAAAAATAAGAACTTCAGTAACACTTAGCCATAGCTCTTAGACTTATATACCGCTTCATAGTACTTTCCCAGCCCTCTCTAAGGGCTGTAAATTGCCCCCAACAATTTGGGTCCTCATTTTACTGAACTCAGAAGGATGGAAGGCTGAGTCAACCTTGAGCCGGTCAGGATCGAACTGCTGGCAGTGGAATGTAGAGTCAGACTGCAGTACTACATTCTAACCACTGCGCCACCCTGGCTATATAATCTACATGTACATAGATTTTAAAAGGAACCAGAAATGGTATTAATCCTTCCCCATTGCCTATGCCAGGGGTAGGCAACCTTGGCTCTTTTATGACTCGTGGACTTCAACTCCCAGAATTCCTGAGCCAGCATGGCTCAGCTTGGAAACCTCTCCCTTTCCCCTCAGCATGGCTGGCTCAGGAATTCTGGGAGTTGAAGTCCATGAGTCATAAAAGAGCCAAGGTTGCCTACCCCTGGCCTATGCTAAATAACAGGGCATTGATTCTCACTGCATACCACTACCAGCTCTATTCTGCAAGCGACCGTGTTATCTCAGTGTGCATTTATTGGCTCTCATAGGTGGTACAAACAACAGGAGGCCCCGAGCTTGCTAGCACAGTGCTCAGCCCTCTTTTGACAAAAGACACCATTGAGTTCTTACGCTGCATTGTCACAAGTGAGGAAGGACAACTCTGGGTATCCCTAGGCAACGCGTGGACCAAAGCCAGGTAACATTTGAGTTGAGTGTTTTTATATTTGAACTGTGTTAAACTTCATGGGCGTACCTTCCATGTTGGTTTATTTCCACCAATGTGCACATCCTGTATAAGCTCAAGAAAATTTTTATACTCTTGGATTTTTGTATTCAGTTATTAATGTTTCAGTTTCCTTGTTTTTTTCCCCCGATGCAAGAATTCAGAAGACTCTTGGCAAGGCCTCTCAGTAGGAAGAGCCTGCTTATACTTTGCCATTATTGGTTAATTGATCCTACAAATCAATAGCCATTTTGAGCAGCTTTGATGATGAACGCTTCTATAATGAAGAGTGAATCCGGTTGGCTGAAAAGTGACACAAATCAGGGATCCTAATTACATGATTGTCAGCCTGCATTAAAACACGCCCATACAGAGATAATTATCCATGCACAATTATAGCCCTTAATAAATTTTGAAATGATTGAGGGTGTTGTAAATAGATCCATTCTTGACACTGATGATTACAAGAAACACAGGCGAAAATGTATGAAGTTTTCTGTAGAGGAAAAAGAATAAGAGGATATCTAAAAGCATGACATGAGAAGGAATTTCCGCCACAATTCTTAATTCATGCACCAAGCAGGCTGTTCCTGCACTAAGATAGTCCTCGATTTATGAGCACAATTCAGCCCAAAATGTCTATTGCTAAGTGAGACATTTGTTAAGTGAATTTTGCCCCATTTTACGACCTTTCTTGCCGCAGTTGTTACGTGAATCCCTGTAGATGTTAAGTTAGTAACACCGTGGTTAAGTGAATCTGGCTTCCCCACTGAGGTGGCTTGTCAAAAGGTTGCAAAAGGGGATCCACATGACCCTGGGACCCTGAAACCGTCATAAATATGAAACAGTTGTGAAGCATCTGAATTTTGATCATGTGACCATGGGGATGCTGCATCCCCCGAGAGAAAAAGGCATGTAATACTGCCCAGAATACTGTCCATAGTACAGAGAGATCCTGTAGAAATCCTCATTGGGGGAGGATAGGTAAACTGCCCCAACCTCTATTCTCCAGATATATTGATCTGGAATGTTCCAGAATTCCAGGTAGTGTGGCATTTGGAATTTGGAGAGTTGCAGTCCCAACCTGTCTGTTGGGGAAGGCCTTGCTGAAGGATCCGCACACAGCTGTGGGTTGTTGAGGGGAGAATCTGAATAGCATTGAGATTTCTCAGTGTTTTGAGACCTTCAGATTGAAAGTTCCTTTTAAGGGGACCATTCTAAAAGCAAAGACGATATCTCCTCTCCAGATCTTTCCTTGTCCCACAAAGTAGTTCCTCTTAGTTCCTTTTGACTTATTGATTTTGAAATGGTGAGAAAAAAGGGATCAGAAATGAACTTTAGGGCAGAGAGGATCTCTCCGTCCTTTCTCTTTGTTGTCCTAAGTTGTGACATACCTGGTAACAATATATTCCTGCATGAGGGTGATATGAGATGTGCTTCTCCCAGGGGTTGCTACCATTTCAATCTGATGAGAAGAATTTCAGAGTGTGTTTAGTTCCCAGTGTTGACTTCTAAGTTCACTCAGGCAAGTTTCATACTACCTTGAATAAGGAGAGGATGAAAGTTTTATTGAAGAAATTGTATTAGTTCGAATGAACTTAAAGGCTAGAGGGCATCTCCCCTGTTGCCATCAAATATGACTACACCTCTTAAAAATGTCTTCCCATCCATGCTTGTAGATGAACAGAAGCCAGGCCGGCATGTAATTAATTTTGGCTTTTCCTAATGCCGTGGCATTTTTATGCAGGGCTTCTGATAATGGAAAGAAAATCTGGCTTTCTAATGCCCAACCTCAAGTAGCAAGAGCTGGTTGATTTCAGTGGAATATTTTTCACTGATTCCTGAAATAATTGTCTAGTTGGAAGCTGTTGACATCTCATCTCATGAGTATAAGAAAGGTGGAAGTATTACCACATTTTTCATTTGGCTGTACACATTTTCTTTTCCCATAAATTGAGAACGAATATCAGCATACATTCTCAACTCATCCTGTATTTTTTGCTCCAATGCATTCAAGCTCCATTTCATTCCAAAATATCTAATGATGTAGTACAGCAGAGGTGCATAGAGTTTGTAATATTGGAAGACTTCAGTCTCAGAGGTGTCCTTGCTACATTTCTTTCCATATCGTGTGTGTGTGTGTGTGTGTGTGTGTGTTTGTGTGTGTGTGTGTGTGTGTATAATCTGGCTTCTCCATTGACTTTGCTTGTCAGAAGATCACAAAAAGTGATCACATGACCCTGGGACACAGCTACCACCATAAATATGAATTAGTTACCAAATGGCTGAATTTTGATCACATGACCATGGGGCTGCTGCAATGGTCATAAGTGTCAAAAACAGCCATAAGTCATTTTTTTCAGTGCCGTTGTAACGTCAAATGGTCACTAAATGAAAGATTGTAAGTCGAGGACTACCTGTTACATTTGTAACAAGAAATTGGAGCCAGTCTCCTTAGTGTTCTCTTGCTTGCTTCCAAAATACTATTTGGAGCTTCAGATAGGCTGGAATTCATGTCTCCAGTCCTTTGTGTATGTGAGAGAGCTTGAATTCAGAATCCCCTTACCTCTTGATCCAAGACCTCTGTAGGAAATAGGATGAGTGGAGTTGCTTTCTCCAGCTTGATGCTCTCCTGATCTTTTGGGTTAATGCTCCCTCCACACCCAACCAACATGACCACTAATGGCTGGAAGTGACAGGGATTGTAGTCCAACACATTTAGAGAGCATCCGGTAAGGGAAGGTTGTCATCATGAAAAAAGAACAATACTTTGTATAATGTAATGTGTGTGGTTTGCTGTTTTGTAATCTGTCACTTTATCCCCGCTAGTGTAAAGGTTTTAAATTATGGTGTTACCTTTGTCTTAAATGCAGAGCTGAGTGGCCCAAGGACCACTTCATCCCACCCTACATGCCACGATTCAGGAATGGCTGGGAGCCTCCCTTGCTGAGCTTCATGGGAGCCCCAAATGAGCAAGAACTCAACCAGTTAGCCGAGTCTGTGGCCAACGTGGCGGAACAGCAGAGGAAGCAAGAGATGAAAAGATTGTCAACAGAGGTATGGAAAGCAATATGTTTTGTTCTCATCTACAGGATGGGCTTATGTCAGGAACTGGCAATTTAGCAATAGTGTGGCACTTACAATATCCCTTGGATGGCATTTATGGAATCCCAAAATTATATAAAGTATCAGAAGGCATTTATGGAATCCCATAATTATATAAAGTATCAGAAGGCCACCAAACCTTGCAAGAATGCTCAACTATCTTGAGGTTTGGGTCATTTAAAAAGCACTTCTCAGTGTTCAGAATCTCACTCCAGCACATGGTATTGTGCCATAGCACCTGCTACCTGATGAGTGACAATATGCCAATGCGTGGCTTGTCTTGTGAATCTCTTGAGACCGTTGTGTGATGTTTTGTGGGAGCTTTCTGCAGCCTGACACCTTTTAGATGGACTACAGTTTTTGAGCATATTGAGAATTTGCGACCTAACAAGCATGGTGTGTCTGGAGGCACTGAGCTGAGAAGCCTAGTTTATGATTAAAATCCAAAATAAATATGCTTACCTCCTTCAGAGTGAACAGGGCAGTTATTTTTGACAAGGTTAGAGAAGGAAATTAAATTCAACCTGACAAGGCAGAACAGTCTGTTATCATCTCCCTCTCTTAGTTATTTCTTCTCCCCATGGGGGAGAAAAATGTGTATTTTTGTTTGTTTGTTTAATCTCAGACTTATTTACTTGTGTTTTAAGGCCGGTTAAATGACCTTGGTTGATCTGAAAAGTCATGCAGCCTTGAGTGGTATGTGGATAGAACAGATGGGGTGGAGGCGATGCAGGACTGTAAACGAGATTGGGAAGTTGAAAAAAAAAAAATTCCCAATAAGACAAACATAAACCAAGAAAACTTCATGGATGCATCCATATGGGTTGTCAGGGTTTGAACTGGACTAGAAGGCAATTTTGCTTTTTTATGCATTTAAAAAATAAAGCATTTTTATTCCAAGCTATAATCAGGATGGGGCCGATGGGCTCCATATTCTACTTATCTAAACCACTTGGTTATGGTCAGATTCTTGCTGATGATGTTGATAAAGTCTCTCTGATGATGAGAAGGACATGATAGCAGTCTTCCAATATTTGAGAGGCTCTCAGAGAGAAGAGGGAGTCAATCTATTCTCCAAAGCACCTGAGGGCAAGACAAGAAGTAACGGGTGAAAACCTATGAAAGAGAGATCCAATCTAGAACTAAGGAGAAATCTCATAATAGAACAATTAATCAGTGGAACGGCTTGCCTTCAAAGGTTGCGGGTGCTCCAACACTGGAGGTTTTTAGGAAGAGAATGGACAGCCGTTTTTCTGGAATGGTATAGGGCAGGGGTCTTCAAACTTGGCCCTTTTATGACTTGTGGACTTCCACTCCCAGAATTCCTCAGCCAGCATGCCTGAGTGCACAAGTCCACAAGTCATAAAAGGGCCAAGTTTAAAGACCCCTAGTACAGGGTCACCTGCATGGGTGAGTTGGATTAGAAGACCTTCCAATTCTGTTATTCTGTAGGTTTTTAAGATCTCTTTCTCCCATAGGTTTGGTCTAGTACAGGGGTAGGCAACCTTGGCTCTTTTGTGACTCGTGGACTTCAACTCCCAGAATTCCTGAGCCAGCCATGCTGAGGGGAAAGGGAGAGTTTTTAAGCTGAGCCATGCTGGCTCAGGAATTCTGGGAGTTGAAGTCCACGAGTCATAAAAGAGCCAAGGTTGCCTACCCCTGGGCAAGTAGTTAAGGCACCAGGATAGAAAGCAGAAGACTGTGAATTCATGTCCTGCCTTAGCCAACCTACCTCACAGGGTTGTTGTTGTTGTAGGGAAAATACAAGGGGAAAATAGGAGGAAGAAGGAGTATTCTGTAATGTTCTTCGTCTTGAATTATTTATTAAAATAATAAAGGCAGCATACAAATAAATTAGTAAATAAAAAAATAAGCTTGGCAAGGTTTGAATTGAGAGGCAGGAATAACATAAGTACAGTATTATTTATTTAAGAATGCTTGCTATATAAATAGGTAAATTATTCTGAATTTTAAATACAGCCGTGTTTGTTCAAGCTGCCTGATTGTGACGCCAACGATTCAAAGGCAATTACATTTAGATAGATAATGGTTATCCAAGTTTCTATTGGTGAGGAAGAAATCCTTAACATTCCATTCATTTCTAAGAACAGCTGCAGCAAGTTATTCATTCATTTTGATGGGCAGGAAGAACGTTGTTCTGAATTTGCGTCGTTGGGGGTAGGTGCTACTAAATTGCTGTGCATTATGGTTTTGCTATAATACTGCTTATGGTAGATGCACAGTGCTAGGTTGCATTAACAGAGGGATAGAATCAAGATCACGTGAAGTATTAATACCACTTTACAATGCCTTGGTAAGGCCACACTTGGAATACTGCATCCAGTTTTGGTCACCACGATGTAAAAAAGATGTTGAGACTCTAGAAAGAGTACAGAGAAGAGCAACAAAGACGATTAGCGGACTGGAGGCTAAAGCATATAAGGAAAGGCTGCTGGAATTGGGTATGTCTAGTTTGATGAAGAGAAGGACGAGGGGGGACATGATAGCCGTGTTCCAATATCTCAGGGGCTGCCACAAAGAAGAGGGAGTCAAGCTATTCTCCAAAGCGCCTGAAGGCAGGACAAGAAGCAACGGATGGAAACTAATCAAGGAGAGAAGCAATCTAGAACTAAGGAGAAACTTCCTGACAGTTAGAACAATTAACCAGTGGAACAACCTGCCTCCAGAAGCAGTGAATGCTCCAACACTGGAAGTTTTTAAGAAGAGACTGGACAGCCATTTGTCTGAAATGGTATAGGGTTTCCTGCCTGAGCAGGGGGTTGGACTAGATGACCTCCAAGGTCCCTTCCAACTTTATTATT